>NC_135785.1:70890000-71025000 GCF_051106095.1 Pogona vitticeps
CTGTTCATGTATCTGCACATTGAACAAAGGGGCTGCATGACTACAGTTCTACATCAGTGAATGTCCCTTACGAAACCTCTATTATTTCAGGTCCCTCCCGCTGTTTCCTTTATTGGGGTAAATATTAGTGGAGATAAATATACAATATTTTAACACAGACAAATAAATTAGGCCAAAATAAATAATTAATTCCACAATAAACTGCTTTTGCATCACCTCACAACCCTGGACACTCCTGATCTCATCTGATTTTGGAAGCAAAATGAGGTTGTGCCTGTCTATAGTTGTGTAGGAAACCACTGAGCAATAGGAAAGAATCCTGACTGAAACCATGCGCAACCACTGCCAGTCATAGTTGATGGCACTGATCTTGGTGGACTGAGGCAACTTCCTTTATTCCTAAGGAAGTGATCTTACACCGCATAATCTGGAGACAATTAACAACTTCTAGTGATATCTATTGAGCCAAAAGGTGACCGCAGAAACCAGTCTTTACCATGTTTTTGATTTAAAAATCTTCCATTAAAAAAGAATTTTGAAATAAATGCTGCTTTTTTTTGCCATCTCTGTGTGTGCATGTGTAGGTGCATGTGCGCGCGTGTGTGTATAAAAATTCATTTTATTTGCCTTTTTAAAAAAAAATCGGCAATATCAACCCCATTGCTGGAAAACAACAACAACCAGCTTTTGGGGGCTCCCTCCCAATCCCATTCTTCTACATTATTAATGCTGTACTGTTGATATATTGTCAGCCTTGTACATACATTCTATGAATATCCGTTTTACAGTAGGCTGGGATTTATAACAAAGCTTGACATATGCCGCTAATTCACCTAGACAGTCTTGTCAGTTTTAAGGTTCATAAATAATTGATACTTGGGGCTCGGAGTTCAGCGACTGTTAGTACTTCAGCTGTTAAATTTTACCAGCATAATGGATGAATATTTGTTTATAATTTCTGTACATGGACCGCAATGCCTGATCCCAGGCCTCATTTACATAGGTAGATTGAGATGTTGGGGTGGTAATGAGCACATGAAGATGATGAATTGTTTTCCTCAGTGCTGGTGCGGTTCTGTAAATGTTTGATTAGTTTTGAATGGATTACAGTTAGATTATCTGGTTCAGGGGTTAAAGTGAGACGCTCTCTGCTCCCAAAGCTTTGGTGATCCCTTGCTGACAGATTTTAAAATTCATACTGTGATATTAGTGCCGCAAAAAAAATGTGAGGGGTATTCTTTGCAACAGATGTCTGCTAATTAAGCATACGGTTTGCTGGTTTGGAAGTTGCTCAGGAAATTTAAATCAGCATGATTTGTTCATTGTATTTTGAGGAAATGGCTGTTTCTAAAAAATAATTTACTTTTGGCCCTAAACTGCTGCTAGATCTTATAACTCCTCCTCTTCTTTCCCCTTTCCGATATTGGAATGCATTATTTAAAGTGCACAAAACTGACATCACATATGCTGGTTGAGTAAATCTGATGCACATTCAGTAACTCTGACAGACATACGAAACCTCTTTAAAGCAATGGCTGTTCAGTAATGGAGATGACTCCATGGTTGCAATACTGAGATTGGGAAGCAGGAGTGGAAAACACCTGGTTTCCCAGATGTTGTTGGTTGACAGTAACATCTAGGCAACATGGCTAATGGTGGTGGGTGATGGAAGTTGTGGTCCAAAAGTATCTAGAGGATCTCATGTTCCTCATAAGATCTATTTCTCAGGAAAGGAGAAAAGGGAGCATGCCTTGTGGGTCCATACACCCATGTGTACAACTAACCTCTAGACATTTGGGTGCTAGTCAATTAACTTGTAAATGTCTTATTACCATAGTTACTGACTTGGACTCACTGGCCTCCAAAGAGGAATTGAGCATAATCTTAACCAAGAGCTTGAAGAAGAACACAGATGGATAAAGTGATGACAGGCTTCACAATGGAAAGCTCAGGTGTGAGTAAAGTGTGCTATCTCCTCCTCCCCCTCCTCCTCTGGGCTGTGTTTTGCAGACAAGGTTCATCAGATTTGCTTTGACGTTGACTCTGATATTGGGGCAGATCATGCCAAGGGAACTTTGGCAACCACTTGTCCTTTTAGCTGAGTTTTGGATTGTTAAGGCATACTTGATCCTTGCCCCACCACCTAATCAAATTTATCAAGGTGGGGCAGATGCCATAGTAAAGAGAGGTGATAAATGCTTCCTTAAAGGAAGGTCTTTTCATTCCTATCTGAAAGGAAGCTATCACAAAACTAAATCCTGCCAAAATAGAGGTAATATTGGTCAGTAGAAAGTCAGATTTGAGAACTGAGATTTAGCCTGTTATAGAAGGGATTGCACTCCCCTTGACAGATCAGGTTCATAGTGCTGTATTGGAGTACTTTTTGCACTGTCAGTGAATCCCCAGATTGTAGTAGTAATGAGGAGTGACTTTGCACAACTCCAGTTAGTGCACAAGTTATGGGCTTTCTTGAGTTGACCTGACTTAGCAACCGTCATCCTTGCTTGAGTTACATCACACCTTGATAACTGCCTATCTAGAACACTAGCTGCTTCATCAATAGCCTGTCTGCATGCCAAGACTGTCAGGAAAGGTCCTGTTAAAAACACCAGCAGTTGCAGAGGCCTGCCTAACAAGTATGTGGGAGAGGGCCTTCTGCTGTTTGGTCCTTGGACTATGGAATGTACTCCCTTCTGAGCTGTTACCCATTTTCATCTCACTGATTTTTGGAATTGAATAAAAATATATGTGCCCCAGGAGTAAAACAATACACTTGCTCCACTGCGTAGTCACCCTGGAATTGCACAAATATCCTTGATATGGTCCAGTTTTGCATATTTGCCCAACAATAAGTACATGCATGATATACACCCAAATTCATCATATTGCTATCATTAGAATTGTTTGGTGTGAGTATGAACCACAGTTTGGTCACTCAAGTAACTTCATGAAAAGTTTGGGTTGCAGGTGATGCCCAGCCATTCTGACATGTTATTCAGATAACCATTTTCCACTGTAAAAAAGTGGGCATGCCTTGATTACAATGAAAACTTGTCTTTATAGAAGACTGAATAAATACAGAGTCAAGGTGGGTTCTGAATGCAGTCATGATAAATACCAAACATGCAATCTATGTAAAATGTTCTAAAGTTGGATTTCAAGCAAATGATAAAGGAACAATTATGGAATCTCATCATGGCTGACTTTTTTAAAAACCTGTCTCTCACTTGCTCATAGATAGTCATGCATAATCATTTAGAAATATTGTATTATCAGTAGCAATAAGCTTTGTATGGCTCCTTCTTGTAATTTATTTCCTTCAGACAAGTATAATCACGACATTTGCTATGACTTAATACTGTCAGCTGGAAGACCACCCCCCTTTTATACCCAAGTTTGAAATATCAGTCGTTCTCCCTCTCTTCTCTTTTCCTCTCCTCCCCCCTTTTTTTCCTTCAGCCAACAGTTTCCAGAGAGGTGGCTTTTAAAGATGAGATTTAGTACAAGTGCAGCTATACAGAACAGAGTTCCGGTGCTCTATTGAACTATATTTTGTCAGCCCCTCTCTGTACAGTTCCTGAGCTTGTCTGGCAATCATGTTAGTGATTATATGGGTAATGAAACACGTGCTCTTTTTTGTCTGTAGCTCTGATTAATCTGCTTTCTATTTAGCCTTGATTTATGGCGCTCAACTGTTGAGGTGAACACTGGCCCATCAGTTCTGTACCCTATTACAGACGCAGTGACTGCTAAATGCCTGCGAGGCTTGATCTGTTCCTTGACAGCCAGGCTTCCCGCTACATTCCCTCCAATCTGTTTTGCTTCCTGGTGTGACCTTTCATACAGTAAAATACATTAGTTGAATAGCACAGTCTCATTAAAAGAGTGAATTAACCGAAGAGTCTTTTTAACTAAATGACAGCCAAAGGACTGAGTGCTAATAGCCATGGGCAGTTAGAAACTTAACTCATGAATCAGACTGTTAATACTGCTTGGTGCCCGAAGCACTGAGGGCACCACGCTCTCTGCTTGGCTCTCATAAGAAGAAAAGCTCATTACTTTCCTCCTGATGGGAGAGAAAGAGTGAGCGAGCAATAATAAAGCTTGAATTTTTCAATACTGTTAAAAATGGAGCTGACAGATTGCCGACAATAGGAGCAACGGCCTAGACACCGGGGAAGAGAGACACTGAATTAGCAATACCATATATCATACAATCTAATTAAATCAACCCGAAGAATGAAATTAGTTTTCTGTGAGTGAAATGGCCTTTGAAAGAGCACTATTAAATGAACTGTAGAGCATTAATTAAATAATTCACAGTGAGGGATTTTGCATTTATACAAAAATTGTGCACTTAATTGTCCATGCCGTATTACAGATTTGGCCTTATGTTAACATTGTGTCTAAAGCACACTTATTGGAGCATATCAGGGAGAGCTTAACATAAATGCAGCTTAGTTCTAGGCTTGAGAAAGGAATCAAGAACATGGTGGATCATATAACAGTGTGTAGCAGATATGGAGAGGTACATGCAGTGCAGCAGGTGAACAAATGGGTTCATTTCATTGTAATTATACAGTAATTTTTAAATGTGGGGGAGAACCGCATTTATGCTTTTTGAATAACTTAGAAACCTCTCTGTTTTGAGCAAAATAAGTTTTGTATTAAAAATGTTTTAAAAGGGCACAAAAAAGGCAAAACCAGTTATGTCAGTATAATTGTATACATAAAAACAGCAGTTAATGGTATTTTCCCATGGGAAAACAGCTTTTATTACACAAAAGTAACTCACACTGCAGCTTTGGAGTCTGTTTTGTACATCTGTTTCTGCGTTTAGTTTGATCTTATATGCATCTGCACAGAACTAAGTCACAAATAGTTCAGTTGTCTGAAGACTGAAAGGACATATGCATTGTGAAACATGTTGAGTATTGGCTGAGTATTTTACCTAATACTTCACCTAATCTGCATCACCAACCCTCACAAGTTAAATTAGGTTTTTCTCACTGTTAAAGGTAAATGCCCAAGGCTCCAGCTAGTATAGGAAAAGATCTGACTACACTAAAGACTGACTACACCATTTGACAACACCAAAGACTGGTTCATGCATCTCAGGGACTAAACTCAACTGCAGTTCCAACTTGTTTCTGAAAAGAACTCACTCAAACATACCCATTTAATCATATATGAAATATATCATCATATGTGATAAGAACCAGCAAGTAAAAAAAAATCCAGTTGTGGAAAAAACTAAAACAGAAGGATTCATTAATCCAGGACCAAGGCTTGTAGTGGGTAAATCTAAGCATGCAATTTTCTGAGTGCTCCCACACTGAGATTCCATGAAAACTCTTCCCCTTGTACCATTGAAATTTCCCAGATTCCTTTTTTTTTCCATTTGCTCTGCACACAAAAGTCACAAATTCTGCATAGCTTGATACCTTTTCCTGTGTATGAAAGATGTTATTCTGCCCAGGAATTTTAAGAATCCTGCACATCTTGGCATATTTTCGACCCTTTCTAGGTGAATCCTGTGTGGGAAAGCTGCCATTCTAAGCAGGAATCGTAATAATCTCTCACAGCTTTACATTCCTTCCAGGGTTTGGGAGAAAGGGCTAGGAAATGTCTGCGAAGCCCTGCAAGATATCTTAGATTGTTTTTCAGGGAGAAAAAAAAGCAAGCAGAGAAATATCACTGTGGGGGGAAAAAGTGGAATATTTACTTCTTTTCTCTGTGGGAACAGGAAGCTTCAAAGTTCACACGCCTGACAAACAGTATGAAATCCCTTCAGTCATGTTAGGCCACATTATGGTTGCCACAAGTTTATCCTGAGAAGCTCCTCATCTTTAACAACCATATGGCTTGTAGTCTTCTATATTTATTGAATTTGGCAAACAGGAGAATTTTGAAGAATTTCCAATATTTGCAAATTCTTTTGCATTCAGGATAAAAAGAACCTGAGTTTTTGTTGTTTTAAAAACTGAAAGTGGGGCATAATGGAACAGATTTTCCCATACCTAAGAGAAGGAGATGCTGCAGGAAATTTAGCAAAGTTTCCCTTTGTCCTTTCACACACATGAAGGAAGCTGAAATGAGGAGAAAAACATTCCCACATATATTTCCTTATTTTAAAAAGTTTGCATAAAAATATGTTCACAGGTGAGAAAGTCTGGTATAATGGAAATACATTTCCCATCAGTTCATTCAAAAATTGTGCAATGATGACAGCAGAAAGTTAATGGCATAAATTGTATGTATGTGTGTAGGAACATTAATCTATGCTGGTTCAAAATCAAAGAATGCAAAAGGTCCATTATGGATCTACTACAGGTAGATCTACTACAGCTAGCTTTAAGTGTTTGTGTAATAGGCGTCTTTAAATTCTGCTAAGAAGGAAGGAAAGAAGGGCTGAAGCTATTTGTGCCACATCAGATTTGATTTGTCTTCCAGACACAAATGGATTTGTATATTTCCCTGACTTTGCTCCAGAACTGAATTTGACTGTTCCACATCAATCTGGACCTCACACAAATAATTCCTTGAAGGCTGATTTGGTTAATAGTTCAGGATTTGTCCCAATCAACTGCACAGATCTTGTTTACAAGCATTTTGACATATACAGTAATTACTGGGATCCTGTTGTTGTTCATGTAAGGTTTTAATAACTTGCTGAAGCTAATTACAACTAATTGATAAGGTGTTACAGTGTATCTTGGTTGCACAATAAGGTTTGTGACCCATAATGTGACCAAGACATTAACAAGTAGTTGCAGTTGGCTTCTGCAAATACTAACATGATCCCTTCACTGAACTAGCATTTTGTACCAGAAGATGATATAAACAAGAGGTTTGCAGAGGAATAAGAAGATAAACTTTTTGGTAGCAATGTATGAACTATCTAATTTTTTAAAACAGGCAAGTAAGCAACAGAATAACAGAAAAGTGTATAGTTCTGGGTTGTTACTGACAATGCGTCATTTCTGTAAGCAAACTTCTCCAATACAATGTTATTTGTTTTTGTGAACTCACCATAATTTGGTAATTCAATGGATCTCTTTGATACAGTAGCCGGCTTCACTTCCAAAAGATAGTCTCTCCTCTTTGTATTCCAGCAGGGGTTTTGCAGTTCTTTATACCCCCTTATACCCCTTCCAGGATTTTTAAAATCAATAAAATGAATTGTCAATGAGCATGGAATCAATAAACCAGTGTCAAATGAAAGATGATTAAGAAGAGTTGATTCTCGGCATCCCCTCTCTCTATTCCAACAGAATCTCTTTCAGGATTTGTAAAACTAAGAAAATAAACATATATTTTCAATTAGCATAGAATCAACAAACCACTGTGAAATACAAGGAGGAGAACTGGATGAGATGCTTGATAGAACTGACAACCCACTCTTGACAGTCCACTCTTTTGGCATTGCTGGCAGCAGCATAATGACAGCAAACTCAGTTAGCACCAAGATGCAGTGGTTTCCTGCTCCCTCAGTGATGTTCAAAGCAGCCAGGATTACTATGGGGATGCAGACATCCCTTTCAGTAAATGATGCTGAAACAGCTAGGGTAGCTGATGTTGATAGGAAAGCAACCATCAAAATCTGGGATACTGGGTGGTTTAATCTGCTCCTTCCTATGGGAGAGAGTGAGAGCAAGCAAGCAAGAACAGTGAGAGGCTGCTCTTTTTTGGAACTACAACTCCCAAGATGCCTTAAGCAGCACAGTCATGGTGTAATCCTTCTCACAATCACTTCTCAAAGCTCTGTTGTGTTCCTGTTGGAGGCCCACAGCCCCTGACCTATCATCTAGCATTTTGTTTGGCACTAGGCTGAAGAGGTTGCCTAGCATGTAATTAATTGAGTTGAAATTGATTAATGGCTTTCTAATTAGATTCGCAGGGCATCTGTGCACATTGTTTCGCACATAGTCCTTATCTGTCCATCAGGATATCGTTAGAACAGAAAGAATTTTCTTTAGTCACTGACGATTAGAATACAGAAAAAAACATTTTTTAAAAAAAATATCATGTTACAGACAAATGGGTAAACAACATGTTTGGGGCATATGTACTTAAAAAAGTTTAGCTTTCTTGCTCCCTCTTTTTACAAAGTATGTTCCCACACAAAACAACTGGAATTTCCCCTGCTATTTTTCTCTTGTAAATCTTGCTCACTGATGTATCATTGTGGAACACACATTATTTTGCAAGGTTGCAAGGTTCCTATGCAAATCATCCTGCTTCAACATTTTCATTTGCTTTATTCTATGATATGGTATCCATATAAAATCATCCTGAAGCTCTTAATGATATTTCATGTGCAGTAATGGCAAAGTATTCAATCAGTTGCATCATTACCTTTAATATTAAGCATATTTAGTTTATTCAGTCATAACAAAGCACATTTAGCAGCAAAGAATCCTTTTTTATTTTTATATATCAATTTATTTCAATTTCCTTTGGCACAACCTCTAGAAATGTATCTTTTGTCATGATTTTCCTGCTGTGTCTTTGGTGTTTTATTTTAAAGGATAAAAATGGCTTCTACGTGGCTGGAGTGAAAAGGAAGATTTACCCCTTCTAAGTTTCTGAAAAATGTTGTCAGATCACAAGCCTATATGTGTCTACTCAGAAATAAAATCCACAGAGTCCAGTCGGCTTACTCCTAGGTAAATGATATAAAAACTTCAACCACTGTGATTCATTGAAAGCACCAAAACTTTTATTGAGGAGCCTAGAAATTAGGCAATGAAGAGGGCAATTAGATTTTTGAGACCATCCTTCTTCCCAAGCAGGGTAGTGCACACTGATGGAAGGCAGATCGGATATTAAATTGATACTGCATTTGATCTTGTAGGAAAGAAGGGAAGGAGGGGAAATTACTTAGGATGCAATAAAATATATATATTTAAAAGCTTTGTACGTGAATCATTTCTATAGTTTAAAATGAAAACCAGCATGAATGTAGGTTGAAGGTCATCATCTTTGAACATGAATTCATTATCTGCTTTTCCTTTCCCTTGGTTTTACTGTATTTTCTTAGAGCTCCATGGCTTTTATGGGTGGTATGTCACAACAGATCAGACAGATGGTCATGGTCTGGAAGTGTTCTGGATCGGACATGTCTTACAACTGGCATATCCTAATTTAATTGATCAGCCAGGAAGCACCTACAAGTGGTTGCTTGAGAAATTGCTATTTTGGAACTACCCAGACGTCCCCAGCCAAATTCCACATTTAGGGTGACTCTGGGAGTAGAACTTCAAATACATAACTCTTGCAGGTTTCCTCTGTACCTCTGAATGGCAGATCTTTCTATTCACAATAGGTTCACAACTGTTATGCCATGTGGTATCAAGATGCACCCTAATAGAGTTTTCAAGGTGAGTGGTTCAAGGAGTGGTTTTTACCACTGCCATCAGGTAGTGAGTTGCCATGGTCAGGTGAGGATTTAAACACACTTCCTGAGTTCTAGTTCAGCACTGTATTCATTACACCAGTGGTCCCCAACCTTGGGCCTCCAGATGTTCTTGGACTTCAACTCCCAGAAATCCTGCACAGCAGAGGTGGTGGTGAAGACTTCTGGGAGTTGTAGTCCAAGAACATCTGGAGGCCCAAGGTTGGGGACCACTGCATTACACCACACTGGCTCTTAGTTAGTGGTGGCAATCATGTGAAAGTGAAAGTGATGTTGCAAACCAGTTCCCTCCACAAAAGGTAGGGGAAGATCACCGAGGCATCTGTTCCATGACTGGCAATTCATATGGTTGGCCTGGATCAACTTTATGGTGACGAATAGACATGCTTTTACAATGCTTTCATAATGTTCTTGCTGATTCTATGAACATAGGCTCTGAGAACATGTTACACAGCACATCTAGGAGGCATATTCTACTAGTACCTGAAATGTCAGGGCTGCTGTTTCAACCAATCAAACACAACATGTTAGCATTACACCTCTAAGGTGTGGCAAGCTATGGCATGGGATGCCGTATCTCACTGAACTGATATACACAGTAACGGACTTTATTATATTTTGCAGGCTGTGAGGAATGCTCTTGCAGGCTCTGATATAAACACAATAAGAAGATGGAGGTATATTATGTGTATGCTGTAGAGATATGCAAATATTTTTTTCTGCATTTAGATTAACCCAACTCATTTTCATTTCTTGGACTCATACTGAATATAAAACTATCTATTCTAGAAAAAATGCATACAAAAGTCAAGCAGATCTACCTGCATTTTCCCCCTATTTACAGTCTAGTGATGGTAACAGGATAAAAGGGAATTATGAATGAATATACATGAAACTGACATGGCTGCAAATAAACTGACCTGATAATTCCTAACACTGTCAAGGAGGGGCTGGTCAAGCTAAGGTTCTGGGCATCCCATGACTTTAAGGACATGAGGATACTAGATTAGTTGAGTACAACTAAGTTAAACTATAGAGACCTTCTGTTTAAATCCTACTGATTTCTTATCTGGTAAGAAAGTATAAGATTAGTAGCCTCAGTCAAACACCATCTTCATTTCCTTGGCGATGAAAAGTTAACATTAGAAACATGATTTTGTTTCAGGGGGAAGGATGCATAAAATATTATACCGCCAACCCAGTAGCTTGCCTGTTTTCTGGCATTAAGCTTTACTCACCCCCCAAATTTCTGTCACATGAACCTACATTGGAAAAAAATTGCATTACTTTTCAGAGAATGGCATCAGGGGTTTCAGTCCGTTCACGAAGGCTTTTGCATCATTCCCCATCAATATTTTGATACTTTGGAATCCAGAAAGTAATCATTGTGTTGCACATGCTCTAACAAGAAAAGAGCAGATGCAAGTTTAGCGAATATTGAGTTTAAACTTGTCCAGTAGTGATTTGTGGCTGTGTCATGGCAAATATTTTTCAGTGTCATTGCCTAAGCCAGTCCTGTCACTAGCGTGGTCATCTGGGGAATAGAAGGCCTAACACTCTGATCTCAGTATTAATGGGAGCTGTTGAGAGTGGCAAAGGTGATGAAGTATTGCTGAGTTATGGGTGCCATACCTTCGCTACAGGATATTATTATAAAATGTTTTGTTTGCGTGTGTGTGCTTTTGTCAGATTTCAATCACATTCCCAATAACAATGTTTAGAAATTTAAAAGAAGAATTTTGAAATAATAGATCTCTCGCTCTCCCTCCCTCTCCCTCCCTCCCTCCCTCCCTCCCTCCCTCCCTCTCTCTCTCTCTCTCACACACACACACACACACGCACGCACGCACGCACGCACGCACGCACGCACACACACACACACACACACACACACACACACACACACACACACACACACAAGGAGAGAGAGAGAGAGACAGACAGACATAATAGCCTTGCACATAAGTTGAAGTAGTTCCAAATGGCATATTTTAAAGTTGCAGGTTCCCATTCAGTTTTTCGGGCACTATCTGATCCTAAACATCAGTTCATGGAAATAATTTTCATTAAGTTTAATAATTACTTCATCGTGCTCCCAGCCTGATATTTAATTGTGACCTGATCCCCAGAAGGAGGAGGTACTATCAAAATGACCGCATCATCAAAAAATGATGACAGGAAATGCTAGAACTGCTGGATAGCTCAGTGGTTTAGGTATCTGGTTGCGGAGCCAAAGGTTGGGAGTTTGATTCCCTGCTATGGCTCCCTGGCAGAGGTTGGACTTAGTGATCCATAGGGTCCTTTCCAGCTCTGCAGTTGTAAGATTATTATGATATAGATTCTTCCTCTGTACAAAAACATATATGGACATAAATCCTCACTTACCATCCTCTCACGTGTATGAGAATGAGAAACCACAAATTGTTTCTCTCTCCCTAGAAGATGAGATGTTTTCTGTTGGTCTTTATTGAATTTTCACATTTGTAACAACCACTATTGTGCAAACAATGCAAATTGTGCCAGACAACTGTAGTCACTGAGATGTTGCCTAGGTATTTGAAAATAAGAAGCATTTGGATATGTTATTGCTGTCTTTTAGATTAACCTGTTCACCTGCTTTTTCTGCAGCTCTTCAAAGAGGCAGGATCGCGTGTATCTGTGGTGTATCTGTGGTGGCAGGGCTGAAAATAGCCAAAATAACTTGTGTGCACCTGACCTGAAGCACTGTGTATCGACAGTGGATGGATTCAGACCCTATGGTGGCACTTTTAAGCCCTCTCATGGCCACATTGGGGTATGCGATAAGTAAGCTGCAACTCAGAGCCTTAGTGCATGGAATTTGTTTTACTAAATTGAGCATTTTATGTAACTGTTAAAATCCTACTCTTTTTCTTTCTTTCTTTCTTTCTTTCTTTCTTTCTTTCTTTCTTTCTTTCTTTCTTTCTTTCTTTCTTTCTTTCTTTCTTTCTTTCTTTCTTTCTTTCTTTCTTTCTTTCTTTCTTTCTTTCTTTCTTTTGGTAATGTTGTTGTTTAGTCGTTAAGTTGTGTCCAGCTCTTCGTGACCCCATGGACCAGAGCACACCAGGCCGTCCTGTCTTTCACTGCCTCCCGGAGTTAGGTCAAATTCATGTTGGTAACTTCGATGACACTGTCCAGGCATCTCATCCTCTGTCGTCCCCTTCTCCTCTTGCCTTCACTCTTTCCCAATATCAGGGTCTTTTCCAGGGAGATTTCTCTTCTCATGAGATGGTCAAAGTATTGAAGCCTCAAGCTTCAGAATCTGTCCTTCCGGTGAGCACTCAGAGTTGATGCTGCGGGGACTGTTAAACTTAACATAGCTTAGGTCTAGTAGCATAAATTGAAACATGGTCAGTCCCCAAACCTATTTACATCCCACAAAAGAAAGGACTTCAAACAGTTATTAGTCCTTAACAGAAGGCCACAATTATTCCTGGTATAATATTGTATTGACTATTTTTAAGTTTAGTATTTCTGATTAAATGTTACTGACATCATGTTATTTGAAAAGAAATATAATAGCAGGAACAAATATTTTTGCAGTGATTAACATCATTTTTTCTCCTCATACATGATAAACTTTCATTTTAGTTTCTCATAGCTTCCCAGATACAGTTAGTCAGAATTTTCAGAATTTTAAAATTCTGTTAAAATTCTGTTCATCCCCAATGCTGAGAATTATTATTATTATTTTAAAGTTATTATTTTAAACTGATATGGCTTCTTCCTGCACATTTTTCCTGTTGCATGGTGTGTGTGTTTTTTGCACACAATTTTGCCTGGCATACACAATCTTTAACAAGCAATTTTCCTAATATCTTGCATTGCTGAATTTTATTCTTACCAATAATAACATTTTTAAAAGTAAACATTCCCATAATAGAGGGTTGTAAGTGTATTTTTTTTTTAAATTGGAGAACTCCTTCACAAAATTATGAGAAGTGCTAATTTCAAAGAATAATTAAATATGTGGTCAGTTTTTAGCCATGATAGTTCAAAAGTGCGAAATTATGTATGTTTGAATGCAGTTGTTAAGCAAGTGAATGTACCTTCAGTGCTCGTTTTTCTGGCTCTTGCCTCCATTCAGGAACATTTTCTTCTTTTACTTCATCAAGCACATTTTTATTTCTCATTGCTGCCATTTATACCTAATGAGTATGTCCCACACAGTTTTCTTTAGGGGTCCCATGAGAGAAGTTCTCAAACTTGACACCAACTCTGAGAAGTCCGGAGCATTGGCTATGCTGGCTAGAGCTTCTGGGGGTTGTAGTCACTAGTGTAGTGAAGCCAGGACTTACAGGGGCTTTCTGAATATCAAAAACTATCATATTAAATACCTCCAGGTTTTCTTGTTCCCATTGAGCTTGGCTGCAGTCCTCCCAGCAGTTAGGAGATGTGGATTTTCTGGAGGACACTATAGTTGTAGTACAAAATATTTGAGGTTGATTTGGTCTTGAGCAATTAACTTTAAAAACACTCACTCCTTATTTTGTTGATGGATCCATCTGCTTGCATTTTGGGGGTGTGTATAGTTCAGTGAGTTGGAGCATCTGGCTTGTGAAGCCACTGTGCCTCCAGGCAAGGCAGCAACTGAGATCATTGTGTGTGGTGGTGTGTGTGTGGGGGGGTGTGGGTGTGGGTGGGTGGGTGGCTGATATTTGCTTTGTGAAACCTCAATCAAACTGCATATTCACAGGGCACTACCAGAAGGAGGGTCTAATAAATCATTTTAAAGTACTTTAGATGCAGGAAAACCTGGAAAGGTTGTCAAAAATTGATATTGACCTGACAAAATATAATTTTTGATAGGGATATGACTGCAGACAAATGTGCAAAAACTGACCAAATCAGACCCTGGGAACAGTTCAAGATGGATTTGTCCTCATCTGTTTGCACTTTATTTGGCGAGAGCAGGTCAGGGGGTTTCCACGCAAACCTAATTAATTGTTATGGGGAGAGCTGGCTATAGAAACTGTCAAGATAACAGTATAGACAAATGTGACCAAGGATATGGGAGGCAAAAGAGAATGAAGAAAATAACCCAAAGAAGAATTTTGTTTGCAAACAGGACTGTGTTTGCAGTAATTATTGAAAATTATCAGGAAAGAAAGTTGCACTGCTCACACAAAGAGAAAATGATGCAACTTGTTTTGGCTGTACCCTAGCTATTCATTACCACAAGTGACTTGTCAGCTCTTGGAGTGGCCCAGAGTCTAATTCCAGACTTTCCAACTCTTCCTATATCCTGTTTCTGCTCTATATGCTGCCCCATATGTACAAGTGAGCCTCGGTTGGACTGATAATACCACAAAACCTTTCCTTTCAGACACATTTATTTTTAACATGTAGACTTATGATTGGTGCCATATTTAGTAACCATAACCAGAGATGGGCACAAACCGTCGGTTTGTTTCGTTTACTGGCTGCACAGCAGATCTGTGATTTGGTACCCTGCCCCTCGGATGGGCATCCACTTGGAGGCAGTGCCCAGAGGAGGAAGGCAGGGAAGACAGGGCACTGCCTCCAAGTGGGCACCTGCCAGAAACGGCGGGGTACTGAACTGCAAATCAGCTATGCAGCCAGTAAATGAACAGTGGCAAACCATCGAACTAGGGGTTTGTGCCCATCTCTAATCATAACAATGGAGCTTTAAGAACAAGACAACCAACTCATATTTAACTCATATTGAATTGAGGAGTGATAACAACAACCTCCATCCCCTGACTATGCTTTCTCGGCCTCATTTCCTTCTGTGCTTCCTAAGTTATTTTGTTGTCCTCAGGTGTGGTGCAGGTAGGGTTGCCAGATACACGGGTACTAAAAGGAGGACACAGAAAGACAAAAAGGAGGACAAAGGAGGACATATTGAATGTTTCATTTGAATCATTCCAGATTAAACACAAAATCAATACAATTTTACTACAATAGCTGCCAATAAATGTATCTTAATGAACCGACCAAGAAACGGTCATGTTAAAAAAAAAAATTCAATTGAGGCTTTTTTTTCAAAATACAAGGAGTGGGCAGGCAGATGGGGGTGGTGAAAGCCAGGGGAAAGGGGGTCCTTCCACCTCTCCCCCTCCCATCCAAAATTATAACATAAAATATATAAAAGCCTGACATTTTAAAGATTTGTATCTCTGCCTGCCTGACAGAGGACATTAGGCTAAAAAGGAGGACATGTCCTCCTTTTGCCTGACATCTGGCAACCCTAGGTGCTAAAGTAAGATTCATCTAGAATGTGATTGGTTGTCACATACAGGGTATGTCCAAAGGAGCACCATCTTGTCCTTCCCTTCAGACTGCAAAGGAGTCTAATGAAGGAGACACATGACAGCCAAACCTAGCTCCATGAAGAAGTATAACAGCAGCATATTCTGGACCCACTGAAATTTCAGAACACTTTTCAAAGCCAGCCTAGCGGAATAAGTGTACTAATTTTAAATGAGGATTGTAACAATTTAGCAAGATAAAAGTACGGCTGTTCCTGCCAGGCCTGCCTGAACACTCTGGAAAAGGCTTTTGGATAGAAAATAAATGAGACAGTCTTTTTTTATTTGCTATTTAGGATTATGAAGAGAAACAGTGATATACAATTTATAAAGTATAAATTTCTAAACTGCTAGGTCTTCCTTACCTCACCACTCACAAGGAAAGAATGTATGTTAATGAGCTTGTACATTACATTCTCATCACCAATAACAGCAGTAGTAAATGTGCTTAAGTTGTAATTAAAATAACCTTTCAATTTCATTTCTTTACTGATGGCAGAGATAACTGGATTCAAAACTCTTCTATAAACATGTTCATTTTAGATTTTTTTTTTTTAAAAAAATCTAACACTGCTTTATAGGAAGGGAACATAAAATTAGATTATGAACGTTAATATAGCTTTTAAATATCAAGCTGTCAGAGTTTGTGCAGGTAAAATATTGTAACCAAAGAATGGAAAAGAAAGAGAGTTTGTATTAGAGTGAAGCTTTTTGAGTGAATTCATGCTGCAGAGACTATATAATAGAAGCAGGCCTTTTTTTTTTATTTGCCTGTGCTTTGGATCTTCTGACCTCCATTTCCAGTCAAGATTAGCTTGATAAAACCGACACAACCTCAATAAAACACTAACAATGGAATGAAGTAAATAGAAATCATATTAAGCAGCAGCAATATTGCATGAATTGAAACAAAAATTTAGGTATAATAGCCTCGGTGGGTTTTAATATTGTTTCCAATCACATCACAATATGAATCATATCACAGAGATTCTAAATAACATTTATCATCTTCAAATCTCCTTTCCTGGTAGACGTTTCACATTATTTGAGGGCGGCTTTTATTTTTCTCAAAAAGGGGTGGTGGGGGAGAAGGAGAGAAGCTCATACATAATTAAACGTGTTCTAAGCAGAAGAGGTGAAATACCATAATGCCATCAGAAACTGCAAGTTACAAATCCACTTTCCATTAAATGCAGCACTCCTGCATTTATCACTGTTTTGGTACATTTCAGAAATTAAATAAATAGATTCATGCTATCATGCAGCATGATGAAAAAAGCCAGATAAAGAGGGAAAGGAAATTAGGAATCGCTGAAGGAAACTAGGAGTGTTAATTGCAATATAGTCACTGAAAATGAAAGGCCATTTGGTCAAACGATTTGGGTTAAAGGGATGGAAACCTTCTGCTTTTCCTACATCTTACACTTTGGGGCTGCATGCTCCTCTTGGGAGATCAGTTATTCTCCATTCACCCTGGATGATTCAGAGGACTGGGGAAAGAATACAAACTCAAATGCTAGTATGGGCTCCTTTGGCTAGGATGGATGGGCGTGGAGCAGTGTTGTAGTGGAGCCAGAGGTCAACACTCCAGAACTTTATGTGTTCCAGAGATGATTAAGTAATCTGCCACTCTCCTCAGGCCTTCCTCTTTTCTCTCTTCTTAGCTGCAATACTCACTGTATCTGGGAGAGAAATTGACTTTCACATGACATACTGTACCAAGCTATCCCATAATTCTCCTTTCTGGGAGTCCCACCTGCAAGACTCAGACCTAACAGACACTTGAATTGTTCTCATCTAGAGAGAAGGCCCGGTTGGGAGGTTCCGTGCCTTGGACAGGCCTAACGTCCTGTTGGAACACAAAGCTGCCACACTGCACATCCTACTGAATATGTGACCTTTCACTATAGCAGACCTATACGTGGATCATTTCAGGTGGAACAGAGTACACACAAAAGTTGATATCAATGTTCAGTTTTAGCATGACTCACAAAATCAAATCAGGGTTACATAGGTTTGCTCTTAGAACTATGGCAGGTTAATTTCATATTATTTTTTTAATGTTAGCCTACAATGCACAAATATTTAATTCGAACTGTATACAGAGTTCTTGATCTTCTTCTGCTGCATTTCATACCCAATTGAAAAGCTTACTCATGAACAATAAGGCTGAACACTGAACCCTACAGCTGCAATTTTGACACAGAGCTGGTGCAATGTCAACATTTGGAATGAAAGCTGTTCTATGCAGTAAGAACTTAATATTTCTTGAACTTTGCCAGGCCAAAGCAGACTGCATTACTGAAGTTGTTTTGAAGCTCTCCTTGTTGGCTTGTGTAACATCAACACTTAGTGGTCATTTATGGAAAGCTGGCCAATAATCACGCTTTACCTTAATTTCCGTGATTTATTTGTACACCAGATCAGGCAGCTATTTAATATTTTATTCACATGGGCACATTTATAATGTGCACCATTTTCTGTGTGGAACAGGGAGCCTGGGGAGTTGAGGAGAAAAAAGGATGTCATGGTGTCCCTACCTCAGGCAGCAATAGTGTCCAGGGCTGGCCCTGTGTGGAGTAGCTGTCTGCCTGTAGACATACTACTTTCCAAATAAATGTAGGTTGTGACATCTCTTAAGTTACAACTGGTTTGTTTCCATATGAAATTACTTGGCTTCCTAGAAGGCAGAAGGATCAAAATAAAATTAAGGATACAATATCATTTGTGATAGAAGAATTTTAATTTACATTACTTATATTTTCCTTTCCTTTCCTTTTATTTTAGTTGATTATAAAACTATTTATTAGACAGAGCTTGGAGTCCAAGGTCTCCAAGATAAGCTAGAAATTAAAACTCATCGAACAACATCATAAAAACCATTCAGAAGAGGAAAAATTGCTTTGTTGCCCTAAATGCTTCAGAAAGTCAAACAGCTGAAGTTCTCTGGACCCATCCTTTTTAGAGGGATGCATAATGTTAAAATATTCAGATAAATTCTCTCTACCCTAATATTTTTGATAATGTTTAAAAGCAGTCTGTATATTTTTAAAAAATAGACTAAATTTGCTTAATTTGGTGCATTTAAAAATTATTTAAAATTATTTTTAGCACATGGAAATATCCAAAGACCAAACATTTGTTATTCCTGCAGTTGTTAACACAGTTTAAAAAACGGCATTAAAAAGAGTCCCTACAGTTATTCATACATTCAAACTATCCTTTACAGGCATGCCAAACAGACATGAAAGTTGCAGCATACATAAATAAGTCCCACTAGGCCACACATTTTTTTTAAAAAAATCTTGGACTTAATCTGGGCATTCTGAACTGAACATACCTATTTTACAGCTCTGTGCAGGAAAAGATCCTATCAAACAGACAATCAAATTTCATGTAAAGTAAGCTTCGGCATTAAACCCGTTCCTGCAATTTTATATGTAACTCTGTGTAGATATATTTCTTGCTACTAGAGCAAAACTGATTTGTATGATGGTTCCCCATCATGAAATCACTTGGAAGGTTGTGAGATAAAATGTCGCTTAGGATAATGTAATTGGCCTTAAGGTACAGGAGCTGAATTATTTTCAGTGATTTATAATCTGGAAATTAAAGACTCACTCATTTTCTAATTTAATTCCATCTTCAATGGAAAAATGTTCACTCTGAACTAAATTGGCGAGTAATGTTGCTAATTCAAATGCAGATGTAATTTCGATTCTGGTAGCAGTTTGCTGTGATTGACGAGTCCCCGATGGATCATTATGATTCTTATCTCCCAATCTCACAAATTCTCCAGCAGTTGTGATAATAACTTCAGCCAGGAAGAAAAAAGGGGAAAAAATAAATTCTCTGCTGCACTGTCAATTCCGACTTTGCATTTTTCCTGACATGAAATGGGGTTTATTTCAAATCTATTGCATGTAAGAGACAAATATGAAGCCTCACTGTTAAATTATGTGCCATCATAAAGTTACCATTTGATTGTTTGCTGATACTCGTCCAACATGCATTTAAATATACTAAAAACGTACTTTATGACCTTTACTGTTAATTAGCTGGGATACAAAATCGCATTTACAGCCATTTATTAGGTGTAAAACTGCAGACATGGCCAGCAATTAGCTTTAATCATTTGTATTTTCCTTTTAAATATTTGCTACTTTAATGATAAACTTATTAAATCTATTCTTTATGTATATTTTGCAGAGAGACTCTATATGCCCGTATATATTCACATAAATAGAAAGCACACGTGTAAGAAAAGGTTGAGGTCCATAACCATGTGGCAGAAGTCATGCTTTGCAGAGTGACATTCCCAGCTTCCATCTTTGCATTTCCAGGAAGAGCTGGAAAAAACCACTGTGTGAAACCTTAGAGATATTCTGCTAGTCACAATATACAATCCTAAACTAGATGAGCCAATGGTCTGAATTAGGATAGCCTTCTGTGTTCTAAGAATTCTTCTACAGCAGTAGGATTACATTTCAGATCTAATTCTCTCTGTTGAGTGAAAACTCAAGATCATTCTGTTTGTATAATGATATCTTCCTTATAGTAGTTGCTTTCTGTGAGATAAACTTTGCTACAGATTAGTATGTAATTTGGCGCTTGTATACAATAAAATACTAAAACCAAACAGTTAATAATGTTTGTAACTAAGGAGGTCCATTGGCAATCCATATCTGTGCCCAAACAGGAGCACATAGACTAGAGCCCAGCCTTATGGAAATACTGACCAGAATCCTCCTTTCAATTGTGAACAGTAACTGTTCTTTCAATTGTGAACAGTGGGGCACTCTGCAATTGCTCCAGCTTGCATTTGCACAAGATGGTGCTCTCCCCATGAAAAACAACGACATTGACATGGGCCCAAAGGATTAGGTATACAAGTGAACATCCCCTTGTACAATTGGCATAAAGAGGCAATCCCTTGACAAGCCATTGTGCAAGTGGAGAAAATAAACAGTTTTGTGGCTTCTCTGAGCCAAAATTTATTTTGAGATGTTTGTGTTTTCAAATCATTAGAAAAAAATCTGTTCCTAAAAATAGAGAAATGCAAATAGCAAGGGCATTACCTGAGGAAGTGGTAGAGCTACACCAGGCCTCAGAGTTTTGAAGGACCCTCAGGTGCAGGCAGGACAGAAGCAATGCCGGTCAGGATAACAGCAGTCTGTGGAATTGGGTGCTCTGTTTTACTTTTTGATCATGATGATGATTACAGTAGGACCCATGTAGTTGTGGACAATAAATTCCAAGCCCTCCCGTGGATGTCTGAAACTGTGGATAGGAGCAAACCTATTTGCTAATGTGAAGAAGAAGGACAGTGCTTAGGGCTGCCCCCCTCCTGTGACTACTAGGGTATGAATACCAAATACAGAAACCAGTCTGTAAGTTAATTATAAGTGATAATTTAATTAATTATTTTACAGTAGAGGAGGTAAGTAAGGAACATTCCATTGGCGCCAACTCAATGTCTTCCTTAATTTCTCTTTTCTTTCCTTTTAATTGTATTGTGCCTTTTTCATATTAATATTTTAACTCTACAAATGGTCTTGAGTTTCCCTGGACTCTCCTCGCCTCATGATCACCTGGAAAATTTACACATGCCCTGATTTAGTCTGTATTTACACATTTGTCTGAAGAAAGTACTTATCCCTATTTTTAACAAAAAACATTTGTTTGCCTGAACACGTATATCCTTTGCTTCCCTTGCAGCTTGCATATCTAACTATAAAATAACCACAAGAATAAAAAAAAAATGAAAGACACAAAAGCATGCAACTTGAAGAGTTCGAAGTTCTGAGCAGCATAAAGCATGTGTATAGTGATGTAGTTCCTAATACAGGCCTCCAGCAATATTTCTTCCAGAAATGAGTAGGAGAAGAGATTTGGAATTGTAATTAAGGGAGAATGCAATTCATGGTGCTGGGTACAGCAGTCAGATGCAAGGAAGGCTGATATTCCATCATTATGTGACTTGCATAACAAACTGGCAATGTGTCCTCCAAAAGGAAAGAGATGCAGCTGAGCTCCTCTTGATATATGAAGCTCATATCGAAGTATCAAAGTGGTCTAAGGATAAACCATGTACCCATTATTTTACTGATAGAATTGCATATTGAAAGGAAAACACTGAAGTTTGTGAGCAACAGAACCAACTGAGACATTTTTGCTATAAAACCCTGTGACTAAATGTGTCTGCCAGGTGATGCCTCACATTTCATGTGGTTTGACTTACAACCTTCACATTGCCACACTGAACTTGCCTTAGTGACACTTGTTTCTGCTGAGCTCCACCTTTTAGTGGAGGCAACAGGTTGGAGAAGGTTGCAAAGAAGTAGCCTGCTGAACTCCCTTTCTCCCTCACAACTGGCTGAAATTTTTTCTTAAGCTTTGAAGAAAAGTGAATGTAAATAGCCTAGCAGCTACGTGGTACCATAATCCTCCCAGTAAGACCCTGGCATGGAACTGAGTAGCAGGCATTGGGCAAAAGTGAAGTAACAGATGTTCAAAGATATGTGTGCAAAATGGCATAAATGGAATGGGGACTGAAAAGTCGCATATATACCAATCACGTTTCTTCCTAATCTTCACGGCCAGAAAGTAGCAGAAGCTGGTAGACTGGCTATGTGATCAACTAAGAAGTATAGCTATCTATTTAAATTTCCATCTGTCTCCTGAGTCCGTAACCATGTTTCCACTTTATGCCATTTGATGGTTTATGGCATGTGATTTGTCTATCAAATACTTACTAACTTTCAGTTTTGCATATGACAAAAATAAGCAGAGCAGTTAAAAGAAGTGCTCTTTGTGACTGTGTGGTCTGTGTTAAAATGCTCTGTGAGAACACATCATGTCTTTCTGAGAGTTCAAGTTAAACTTTAGACATTACTCCTTGAATGTAACTGTCAGCAGCGTGGTACACAAGGAATGGAAAATAAATAGGCATAAAAATGTGGGAGTAAAACAGTTCTTGAAAATGGAAATGTTGAGCGGCTTATTGTTTTAAGGGAATTGCTATTTTTGATAGCAAGTCCCTTTTATTTATTTAAGAAATTGGCAACTCATTAGCAGCTCACAAGGTGAACAGGAGCCATGCAGCCATGCAGCACACATCAGGGAACAGATGCTACATGCGAAATGTTTTATGGTATTTTAAAAATGTCATTAGACAGTTCAGAAAGTTAAATTATGACTTATGCTGCACATAAGAAAATGTGAATATAATAAATGCCCACAAGCTTTAGACCAGAGACCAGTTAAGGATTAACAGAACAAAGTACTAAATAAATACACTACATATAATTTTGTACCTGGAATATGTCTTGTGTTCTTTTCATTTGAACTAGGTTTATTGTACAATAATAGAACTACCTAGTAATCTGCTATAAACTTTATACAAGCAAAATTTGTATAATGTCCAACATTTACAACAATCTGGTAGTTGAAACTCACTTATTTGGAGTAGTTTCATGAAAACCTACTTTATGTCAGTGAGATCTCTCTGTGTAGTATTTATAATAGAGTCACTCTTTAGTTCCAGGATGTATTCTGGGGGAGGGGGGAATCTTGTTGTTTACTTTAGAGTTTGTACTCTACAACACAAATACATTCTGGAAGAAGAACTTAAGAGGAGCATAGAAGCCTGGGATAGGGACAGAAGGACCAATCATTTGTGACTGCTTCAAAGGTTCTTGGAGAAGTAGGATACGTGACAGTTATTATAGGGTGCTTTTGTGTACTATAGGATCTTTCTTCAGGTTACCCTAGTGATTCTTTAGCTGGGAAATTGGAAAAAAAGGCAAGAAACATATCTTCTGCTTCTGCTTCTGCTTCTTCTTCTTCTTCTTCTTCTTCTTGTTCTTGATGATGCTGGCAAACTGGGGGACAGTGGGAATGACAAAAAAGGCTGATAGTGTGGGTGCATTTTGCTCAGCATCTTCTCATTCTACAGAAGGACATGAGTAGAGGCACTTCTGTTACTTTCTCCTCCTCCTTTGACTTGGCTAGGGGAGCAGGAGCCTCCAGACCATCCACCAAATCTTCTTTCTCATGCTGGAGTGAGATGCTGGAGGATGTCCTTCTCCTGCACCATTTCTAGCACAAGGGGAAGCAAGGGCACAGCGTATGAGGGGGACAGCAGTCTCATTTCCATGTCAGGTGATGGGGCAACTTTGGCTGCCCCTGGCAACTCTTTCCTTATATAACATATTTTTACACTGAATAAGATCTTACTTTTTAAAAGAGCAAGAACCTCTTAGTGCTTTTTGTTTGGCATGGAGGACACAGCCTGCCCACTTGCAGCTAGGCAAAAAAACCCCAAACTTCTGCTTTCATTCCTGCAGAGAGCTCTCACTTTTACAACATAAAGGATAGATGCCACATTAGCTTGTGGCCCACATCCTGTGAATGAGTTAGAAATTATAAATTGAGTTCTTTCTGCTGTGCAGTGTCCAAGATGTTATGTTCCCACTCTCACATCACTCTAAGGTATCATCCTGCCTGGCTACTGTTTATTTATACTGGAGGAAAGAAAGGTGTATAGTTAAGGAAATGAGACATAGGATGAACATACCATTCCAATTTTCATTTCTTGAGTGGGACCAGGAGATAAAGATGTTATTTTTAAAAATACATGCACCTGCATTTAATGGTATACTTCTGTCTCCAATATCTCTATCCAACAACCCACTTCAATTTGAATTTCCGCCCCCTTTTCACCTTTCTGGTCACACACACACACACACACACACACACATACACGCACGCACGCATGCACATACACACACACACACAAGATATTGAATACAGAAGTACACCATTAAATGTACCATTGAATGCAGAAAGTATACCAGAAAGTATACTATTAAATGTAGCTTCATGTATTTTTTTTTAGAATAACATCTTTATCTCCTGGTCCTACCAAAGAAATGCAAATATCCTATATCTTTTATTTATTTATTTATTTATTTATTTATTTATTTATTTATTTATTTATTTATTTATTTATTTATTTATTTGATTTCTATCCCGCCCCTTTTAGACAAAGTCTACTTCTCTATTCAACAATCCTCAGGAAAAAGCTTTGCATGTTTCATACCGATCTGTGAAGCTGCCAGACCATAAAAATGTTGCCTACCCAAAGTATAGTATGTTGAGGTGCAACCTGGCTTAAATGTGTAATTCATCTGCACAAAGCACCTGTAACTACAGCCTTTGAAAGTTAAATGTGACATATGATTTGGCTCCAATAGGCCAAAGATGGATTTGTCAGTAGTTCTTGAACTGTTTTGATTAACCTCTTTATTATGGCCAGCACGATGCATGGTCTTCATCATGAGAAAAAGAGGCTTAATTCTAGATCATCTGTAGACTCATCAGCAGTCCTGTGGCAAGCCCTCTGGCCTCAGTTTCATACTATAATGGTGAATGTAAAAATGGGTAAACAATTCCCTATCTCACAGCATTTTCAACAGGACAAAAGAAAGGAACAAGGCATGTCACCTTAAGAACTGAGAAACAAATGTAGGTAACTCTAAAGGCATTACTAGAGAATTTCCCAGTTCTTGTTTCGCCAAATAAAACCGCAAACACTTCCACTAACATAGGTAGCAGGTCAGATTAGGCTTTTAGATTTCATTGATTCAGCCCACTCCCTGCCCTCACAATAATTAAAGCACTGACATAGTGAAGAAAGATAGATCAGTTCAGTGACAGAGATTGGTTCTCAAACTAGTCTTCAACAACCTCAGTAAGGCAGCAGATGAAATGCTTCTGTCTTTTATCCAGGAGAGTAGTTGCCAGTTACAGGAGACAAGACAGAGCTCAATGGACATTTGTTCTGACTTCATATGAACTGTCTATGTTCCTACAGTTATATGCTCAGATGCAATTATGGTCTTAGTAATGCTTTTACCTAACATTTCAAATATACAGTGGTGCCCCGCATAGCGACGTTAATCCATTCCGGATTAATCGTCGCCATGCAAAAACATCGCTAAACGGATCGAAAAACCCCATAGGAACGCATTAAACTTAGTCCTCCATAGTGCCGCCATTTTCGCGCCCTTGGTAAGCAAGGGCAGGGCACGAAAACACTTGTGGTGGCCATTTTGGGCACTCGCCGGCCATTTTGGAACCGCCAATCAGCTGTTGTAAAAACATCACTATGCAGATTCGTCGTTAAACGGTGCGCTCGTTAAGCGAGGCACCACTGTATTATTCATTCTTCTAAAATATTTGAATATTTTATTGTTTTTAGCTTTTACTATTGTGTTTTTAATGAAATAAGCCACCTTGAGTATTTTTAAGGATAAAAGCAGGGAAAAATATTATAAATCAATCAATCAATCAATCTCAATGATGCAACCCAACACATGACCAGGCATGCACCTGTGGCTAATGCTTCAGATTCAGCAAGACCTTGACAGACTAGTGAAATGATCCAAAAGAAAGCAAAATGAGTTTTAATGGTAAAATGTTCTATATTTAGGCAGGAAAAATCAGATGCACAAGTATAGGCTGGAAGACAGCTGGCATGATGTTCCGTCCTGCGTGAAAAGGATTTAAGGGTCTTAGCAGACCACAAGCTAAACACAAATCAACAAGTGTGTTGTAGCAGCAAGAAAAGCTAACATGATACTCAGCTGCATCAACAGAAGTAAAGTGTCCAAAACAAAAGAAATAGTAGTACCACTCTATTGTGCTTTGTCCAGACTTTTCCTGGAATACTGTGTCCAATTCTGGACATCACAGTTTAAGAAGGATACTGAGAATCTGGAACATGGCTAGAGGAAGGTGACCAGTATGATAAAGGGTTTGAAAACCAAGACTTATGAGGAAGGAGTTGGGCATATTTAATCTGGAGAAGAAAAGACTAAGAGGTGAACTGATAGCTGTCTTCAAATATTTAAAAGTCTGTCAGATAGAAGATGGAGCCAGCTCTTTTTCTATAGCTCCAGAGGGTAAGATCTGAAGTAAAGGATTTAAATTTAAAAAGAGAGAGAGAGAGATTTTGATTCAGTATTAGGTAGAACTTCATAACAGTAAGAGCTGTTTGACAATAGAATTGACTGTCTCAGAGGATGGTGAATTCTCCAGCTTTGGAGGTATTTAAACAGGTTTGATGGCCACATCTCAGGGACGATTTAGTTAGGAAGTGACTTCTTTGTCAGAAGGCTGGACTTGATTACCCTTGTTGTCTTTTCCAACCCTTGTCTTCTATGATTCTGGGGTTCAAATTGCCTTGTTTGGTGCCTATCCTAAAGTAGATGCTCATATGATACTGTTTAAAAATAAAGGAAAATTTTTACCCATGCCTAACATACAGACCGAGGGCATTTTAGCACAATGATGTATGAGACAACATCCAATTACTTTAACTCCAGAAGAAAGAAATAACTAGAATTTGACTACTAGTGTTTTGGACAAAATCCTGGAATGAAAGCATAAAAGTTTCCTAGTTTACTTATTAGTACAATATGTAATTGGATGGAAACAGCTAGACTCAAAAATTTGTCTTACCATAATGACTCTAATTTTTTAAAGATCGAAAATGAATCTGACTGGAAAATACCATTAAACTACCAACTTGGTTAAAATTTAAAGGGTAATTCACATATAATGCTTTTATTTAATAGCCCAATTTACAAAACGTCTAAAATTAATGCAGATCTTTTCAAGACAAAATCAGCTGTAACTGCACCAACTAATTTTTGCTCATTTGAACTGAATTATTAATAAGTGAGAAATATACCATATGTTCCCCAAAGAGCTGGATACATTTATTTCAAATAAAATTGCAGTGTTTGGTGGAATATAAGAGGTTTAAATGCTTTTGGAGAAATGGGTTACTTATATACTGATTTAATAGAGTATAAATCAGGCTGTATAATTAGGGACACAGCTGGTTCCTAACCTAAAGCTGGCAGCTTTTGTTGGTTAAGTTCCTTTATCACCTGCATGGCTTTAATCAGCAATAATTTGTTCTTCTTGTAGAGTAACACAAGTTAATCAATAATTTTGCTGTTTGCGCTACTCTGGAAAAGTGTGGGGGGGGTAATGGCAGGTTAAGGCTAAGCTGGCATACTTCTTTTTCAAAAAAAGATTTGCCTTACTTTCATCTTCCTCAGTCGTTTCAACCATTTATGACCTTTGATGCTAACATGGAATTAAAGTGCATGGTCTCTTGAAAGTGAGTCTGTATTTGAAAATATGTACACATGAAATGCTGCTGTAATCTACAGTGTCTGACAATCCAGATATAAGAAGCTGCCTATAATGATGGTCTAGATTCAATTTATTCCATTTATAGTCCCTACTAGAGCAGATCCATTGAATCAATGGGATTTACTATTCAGCACTTGGTTGGATAGGTCTACTTTAGTTGAGAATATCACCTGAATTTATGTGATTGTCCACACTTGTCTTATTGGTGCATTTATAAATGCTATTATGAATGGTTGTAAATTGTCTTTTAAAAATGTTTCCAATTTGGCACAATGCTAATTGTTTAGTTTCTTTTATATTTTAATCATATTTTGTCCTTCACAGGATGTTACTGTGAATTGCCAGAATTTCAATTTTTGAGAGAAAGATGGCAGATAGATCTAATCAGTCTTTTAAGAATACTCCAATGTAAGTGATGCCTGCATGAGCCACATCGCCTGCAGCGTTGCTGAAGGCTCAACACCAGCTTTAGCAGAGTTTTTGCTTATCTACACTGATCTGAAATCTAAGAAGGTGCTCATTCAGCAAACAAATTCTACTTAACCAAATTTTGGAGAAGGAAGACATTATGCGCAACCAACTGTAGTAGTGAATTAATCATGCTTGAATGTATAGTCATCGCAAACCCAAGTATGTTTACCTACTGCTACTGCATTCTATGGTGCCTACTCCTTTACATGAGCCTTCTCCTACATTTCAGATATGCTGGAGTATAAACCCCCATTATCCCCACATCCCCAGTGTATGTCCTCTGCAATTACCTTCTTGTTTACTGGGCTTGTGCAAGGATCCATCTTGTCTCTTGTGCTCTGTAACATCTTAATGAAACCATTGGGTCCATAGGACTTTAGTGCCATAAGTGACAATATGACAATCAAGTCTTCTCTTTTGCCTCTCAAAACCCAGTGAGGAAGTAGAGACTCTGAATTAGTTCTTGAAGTCAGCAATGAGTTAGATGGGAGTAAACATGCTGAAATTTAATCCTAGCAACGTGGATGTGATGTTGTTTGGGAATATGTTTGATCCTGGAACAAGAGTACAGCCTATGTTCAATGGAATTGTTCTTGTCTTATATTTAAAGTTTGAGTATGCTATTGGATCCTGCTTCTTCTCCTTCTCCTCCCCTCCCCCCTCCTCCTTATTCTTGGCCATCTTAGACTGGATTGCCACTTAGGCCATTCTTTGGCTAGAAATTCATGTTTCAGTGATCCCTAAGATTAGATCATTGCCACATGGACCTATCATGGAGAAATATTCAGAAACTACAGCTAGGAGTTAAATATCATGTGGCATACATAATGTGGATTTTGTGGCATTTTTACGGACTTCCAGCTATTCCTTACAGCAAATCCAACCTTCTGATTTTGACTGTTCAACAGACTGTTAAACATGTCAGAATCACTTCTCCCTAAAGAGATAATGATCTCTGGCGAGGAGTCACTGGAGGTGCAAGACTACCATTTTTCTTACCTGAGACAGGTCCTTTAGCCTCAGAAGTGTATAGCCCTTGCCCTATGGACAAGCTCAACCTGAAAGATAACTCTTGCCTGCTTGCAAGGCAATCAACCATTGACTGTGTGCTTCCTTAGACAACACAACAGGCTGGCTAGGTAGGACCTCTCTGTATAGTGACTTTTCCAATCTCCACTGGATTTAGGTTCAATTTCTTTCAAAAGACAAACCTCTCTCTTTTCACATGCCACACATCAGCCATCAACAGCAACATTTCACATATATGAAACAACTATTTTTCTACATGTCTCTGGACCACCTTCTTTATGACACTTCCAAACTGTCAACCAATTACAATCATGAGGGTGTAACACAGCTCACCACCCCTGTGTCAGATGAGATCTTGCAGGTGTCTCATCTCATCCCAATTAAGAGGAATGTTGTGTTTGGTATTCTCCTCGAACCTTGCTCCTTATCTTGGTGCCAGGCAGAGCAAACTTGGAACAACAATCCCATGAGAACATTTCAGTGGTTTAAATCCAAACTATACAGAACCTAACAGACTCCATCTTTGTATGACTACAAGTCTCAGTTTCCTTCTAATTCCTTACACATGTAGGATACATCAAAGATAGCCTTCTCTTATATGATCTTACTTCTACATAAAGATCAGCCTTGGAAGCCCTTCCCTGCATTGTTCCAGTCAATTAAGGAAGGATATTTAGTTCCTGATGAGCAGGTACTCAGATTATCATTCAGATTGTGGAACTCACTGCTCACTCTATTTCATTCTTGTTGGCTTTTCAACATGAGGTAAAGGCCATTTTGTTTCCTACAGTTCTCAAGAGTATGTATCTTCTGCTCATTTTACACTGTTTAAATCTCTCTGCCTCCTATGTTTTAACTGCTTCATGTTTCTTCTCTTTAATTTTCAGAGTCTTAATATATAACACCTGGCTGGATAGATAAGTGAAATAGAGCACACAATTCCCCACTGTGCCTTCTGGGAGTAGAGTGAAACTATGTAGCCTTGGGCAAGCTGCACAGTTCCAGAATGTCTGCAGAAGAAAGCAATGGTAAACCACTTCTGAGTACTTTGTACATATGTATTTTGTAAACAGAAGATCCTAGAGAAAGTCACAATAAATTATAATTTTGATATGCATCAAAGGTATTTTCTGATGCTCTGTTAACTGCTTTGGGGCTTTTCTTTAAAACTGGAAGATAGAATTAATATAATATAATATAATATAATATAATATAATATAATATAATATAATATAATATATAGTATAATATAATATAATATAAATCTATATTAGCATCTCAAACAATAAAGCAAAGCATTAGAAAATTCTGCTTGACAAAGTCTTAGTTAAAGATAATGATTTTAAGATTATGTAGAAAAGTCTAGACATATTTTGTGGCCACCGTGTTCTGTTGGTGCCATCTAGCTTCAGGATCTTTTCCATACGTCAAGTACAGAAGGATAACTAGAAAAGTAAATATCTTGTGTGGTGAAGTCCCCAGAGAATGGATTCCAGTATCATGTTGCAAAGATAAAATGTAACAAAAAGAATTACCTGGGTATGTGAGCATATTTGAGTGTCACCTGGGCAATGACAGCACTCTGTCAGCTGATTTTTCTACTCTAGAAGTGTCATTGGCTTGCTTGTGATCTGAACAAGGCAGAAGAAACAAGAGTCAGCAGAGGAGGATGACCAAAATGAGCTGGCAAACTGTTGCAAAATTCAGTTCTTTGGAATGCAGACAATTGTCACCATACACTTGTTACAGGCAGAAATGCAGATTGGCTAATCATTGCTGCCTTGACCCCCATTGCCTATGCCTCCCCCACTTCTGAGGAGAGAGGGGAAGGAAGAAGAGGATTATGATGGCAACAGCAGGAAACTAAAGGTGTTCTGAACAGGAAATCATTTTACGTATCAATCAATCAATCAATCAATCAATCAATCAATCAATCAATCAATCAATCAATCAATCAATGTGTTTGTACATTTAGTAACATGATTGCAGATTCTTGCAATTACATTCTTTAAAATATTACTGTAATGAATTGAACAATATGTCCTTCATCATGATCTCTTTTCAGTAAAATCTTGGCCCCTTTTCCACTTTTTCTTCTGGCCATTGTCTAGGTCAGTGGTTCCTAACCTTAAGTAACCCAGACATTCTTGTACTGCAACTCCCAGCAACTTACACCACCAGCTGTGGTGCCCAAGATTTCTAGGAGTTGCAGCCCAAGAAGACCTGGGTCACCCAAGGCTGGGAACCACCCTGTAGGTGAACAGAAAAAGCAGATAACATTAAAATGAATGGGACGTTACCATATCAGGTTGCAGCCTGTGGGATGGCGTGACGGAATGTTGTTTCAACACATTAAAAACTGGCCAATAAAAGAAAACTCTGTTACATGACAGGGTTATTTAAACAGGGGATCTGTTACATACATTATCAGGTGATACGGGATCTACATTCTTATGGCCACATTTGGGTGCAGACATTTGGTATGTGGGAATCAGTGTCTTTGAGATGCTTGGGAAACTCCCTTGGCACACTGTTGAGGGGCATTGGGACTTATTCCATTTTTTGTGGATTTGGTAGCTAACAACCAATACATTTCCACAACCCATCAAAAAGACAGCTGATTCAACCTATCGCCATTCAGAAGCAGGGAGCCATTGCAATGTGTAATCCATGGCATTGGACTCTGTTTTCTCCTCTTTTCTCTGAGGCCACTAAAATATTCTCTGGATATTTGGAAAGAAAGCTGTTTCCTCTGACCATTCAGAAGACAAGCCATTGCTGTGGAGGTCTTACGGCATTACAACTTGGCACTTTGTTTTTATATATATGATTGATAATGATATCATAGGCTGATTGTGATGTTATCTTTAGGGTAGGAACTGTAAATGATTTACAACACTGTGGTTGACTTCTTTTTAACACTGCAATTGTTGCTATTAACAATTGTGCTTCTTAATTGATTTCTGAATTATTATTTTTCTTTCCTCATTTGAACTGTATTGATGCTCTTAAGACAAAATAAAATAAAATAAATAAAAATAAAACAAAACACAAGGTAGGTAATCTCAGTGCTTGTGCACAATAATTGGACACCTGCTCTTTCCTGTCTGTTTGTTATTAGGAACCCAATTCATTTCTAGGGCAATTTTGAAAGATACATGTTTCCTACTGTCATTTGGGAGAAGTGACTATTGCTATGGAGGAATCATAGTGTCAGACCCTGTGAACTGTCCAACATATCCCCATGGCATTTGGACCAAATCCTTCTATAAATTTTCCCGTACTTTTTCTGGGATGGTTGGGTCTGGCTTAGTTAGACAGAGAGAGAAGAGCTAAGGAGGAGTCATATACTATGCCTGGATGGTTTTTTGAGGTATTCCTTCAGTGTATTCCTTCAGTTCTTCTTCTTTCCTCTGATGTTTGGATCAATGGAATATATTCCTGTGGCCATTCAGAAGTAGGAGCTATATATATGGATGGATAGTAGGAGGTGAGCAGTATGCAAATGTGTAAATGATCCCAGGACTTTTTGAGAAACCCTTGAGTCTAGTCCATTTGATGACAATTACAGCCATTACAATTACAGCCATTACTGTCAATATACTTCTTAGGAGAAGTGGGCTTTTTCTTTCTATCTTGGTGAGGCACTGCTTTTTTTGACAGAGTGACTGGTGAGATGTAAGATATGAATTGGTAAGAACCATTGCCCCAGAATATGTTATTTAAATGGTAGTTGAATATCATTCATCAAGACCTTGCAGGAAGCAAGGATTTAGATCTGCAGATATAATAAATTAAAAATATAAAATATATTAAATGAAATATATTTTATTTTATTTTGGCTATATGGGGCAAGTACCTTGATTTGGAGATCACTCAAAATTTCCAGCCATATTTTCTGTCCCCATACAGAATGAATCAATTCATTTCAATGACCACTCAGTGTACTTAGTTTCAGCATCTTCTCACAAGGCATTGCACTGTTAAGTGTCCTTTGACATGGAAATTAATCCCCAGCAAACCTACGAGAGACACACAGAAAGGCTTGCTGTAAAAACCCAAACTATTTACATCATAGGGGTCATTGGGTAAACTTAGGTAATATACATTTGAAGTGTTGGCCTAGCATTGAAGAATTTTGATCTTTAGAACATTTCTTGTGCTGCAACATTGGGCTAAATTCAGTTCTAGCCGAAGCAGAGAGGAGATACAGGCTTGTAAACAAAACATGCCCATTTCTCTCCCTTTAGTGAACTTTGATCTCTGCATGAAAGGTCAGCCATCTGCATTTTATTCCAATTTTGCCCATATCCCCATTTACCTAATTAATGCATCATTTCCCAGCCAGGCACTTTATGAAAGGTTCATATGAAAGCATGGTGGCATAAGAGGGCTGTCAGTCTTTGGTTATGGTCCTGTAGCTCTAATTCAAGAATTAAATAACTGTCTTTTCTAAAAGTCATTACATGATTTATTGGAAAATTGGTGGAAACAGCCCTTGGGGGGTTGTGCTTCAATTCTAGTTTTAAAAGAGTGGCTGCTAGCTATGACTATTTGATTTCCTCATAACCTACTGAATAGCATTGCCTGTTTCTATGCTAATTAAATGTTTGAAATTCATTTTCTTATGGATTACATGCATTCATTTAAGTGTTTATTTGTGCCCCTAAGATGATGCCTATTCTGATCCCATGATTATTATTATTTTCCTCCTGCTCTATGCTAAATTAAATGCTTTTCCTGAGCTAGTGAAGCTCTTTATTCAGCATAACTGTAAGGCCCATCTTTTTCTTTCCGTCTTATCCAAAGTGTTGCTGCTGAAACTGGGACCTGAGAATTACAACTGTCAGTAAATCATGTTGCATGAATAAGAAGTAATCTGTGATTTCTCTAGGGTGTTTGGGCCTGTCTTTAAATAAGAGACTAATATTCAGAAGAATATAAAGAACCCTTAAGATATTTAGACATAAATACATGTCAGGCCAATGGATTCATTACTTCTGATCCCTATAGCTGCCTTTAAAGGTCCCTTACCCTCTGTATCTCCTGTTAGTTTTCCTTTAAAACTCATGTTCTCCCAACGTACAGAATATGGAATGACATTAAACAAGAATGTATCTTCAGAATTGTATGAATATAATAGAGACCTTTGGGTAGAGTGGGCAGCATATAAGTTAAACAAACAAACAAACAAACAAACAAACAAACAAACAAACAAATAAACAAACAAACAAACAAACAAACAAATAAATAAATAATACCTTGTGCTGCAGTCCAGTCTATTACTAAAACATTATCTAGAGAAGTAATATACAACCAACTTCCCTTTGAATGTATTGGCCATCACTTGCCATCATGAGCATCCTGACTGGGGATAATGGGCATTTTAGTTTAACACATAAGAATGAGATAGGTAACCTAGGGGCTATGTCCTCCTGTGTATCAGCACATTGAGTCAACATGCTTCAGTTAGCAAAGGCTGTATATTCACTGGTAATATATTCATTTCTGTTGCCAGATGTTCTTGTGCCTAATCCCTTTGTTCCACCCAAAAATGATTGTTTACGTAAAATTCAGAGAAATACTTTCTCACTGTAAAAATGTATGAGCCATTGCAAATACCAAATGGGCAGAAATAAAAATGTAGAATTGCCTGCCTATATTAGGCATGCTGGACAAGTAACCTATAATTCATTGAAGATGAATAGACAGTATTACACCAACCCTCAATGCTTAAAATGCACTGTTGGAGAAAATCAGCACTGCTGTCAGAGATTTAGGTTTCACACAGTGATTCACAATCAAAAAGTGAGTCATCAAGCTGTCACACATCAGAGTGGAGTATGGAATCTAATTTGGGTCACATGTAAGAAGAATGGAAAGCTCCTCTCAGTTTTATACTCTAGTGTGAATTTAGATATGCAAGTGTGGCATTCATGCATCATGCTCCACTCCAAGAGATAACAGCTGTATTATAGCTGCATGAGAGTGCAACTATGTCTTTGTGAAGCAGAGTGAATCAACATTTTACAATCATTTCTAAAAATAGGGGCAGATGAAGTCCTCTTTCAAAATATAAGTTTGAAAGATGTCTTCATATCAGCAGCACCCTAGGCACAGATACACCAGAGTGCTCTTGCACTGTGTCAGATTTGGGGACATTTAAGCAAAAGGCTTTTCAAGTTATGATTTTTTAAAAGTAAAACTTTTCCCACATGCAGAAACAAGTGACTTTAAATGGTCCCAGAGCTAAAACGGAACACATACATTGAAAAGACCAGTCTTGCTTATCTTGAAAGAGAATGGTTGGTCCCATCCGCATTATTAATTTGAAAAGAATTCAGGCTGCAGAGACTAAAATAGTAATCTTCAAAAAGGCTTTCAATGGGGGGGAAAAAGCTACTTTTTTTAAAAAAAAAACCTGGCCAAACAGTCTCCTCAAATAAGTTTTCAGCTCCATCTCTGGGGCAACTTTTGATCCTGACCATCAAGGTGCAATTCACTGACTCTTAGGGGGAATCTACTCTGTTGGAATAATCTGGCAGACTTTTGTATTTGGGCTAAAGTCATGTGGACCTTTAATACCTCAAAATCACCAGGACTGGAACCAGCAACAGTAATTATCAAGCACCAAATTTTGAAGCATCCAAGAATTCCCTTCACTGTTCTGAGGCTTCCAAAGGCTTCCTCAAGGCAAAGAGAACCCATAACTGTATCTGGAACCTGGGTGGATGGGTGAATAGAAAGTTTTTAATTTTCTTCAAAATGGCTGCAGCATGGCCACAGCTGGTGACATCATTGCAATTGCATGGCATAACATACCCAACAGAATTCTGCTCATGCTGTACTCTGCCAGATCTGCTTTGATCTGGATTCCTGCACTGAACTCCTTCCAACTCATTTCTACACTTCTATCCTTCCAGCATCAGAGGCATAGTTAATTTTCAGCAACATTATCACTGACCTGGGCCATACTAAGGCTTTCTGCTGCTTGAAGGAAAGGACAAGATGGTGCTCCCTGCCCCATCTACTAAGCGAAGCTAACCAGATTGGCTCTTGAATTTTACTTCAACACTGACAATGCTGCCAAAGTTTTTCTCACTTCAACCTATAGACTAGGGCAATTTGGAGGCATGCACTCTTCTGTCCCATGTCAAAAAGGAACAGGGAGCTGATACACTAGTTAGATGTAACTAAGAAACAACTTATTAATTTTAATGTTTTAAGAATTATTTTAATATATGCTATTTTATATTGTCCTTTAAAATGTTTTTAATGTTTTTAAGTTTTAATGTTGTACGCCGCCCAGAAGCCACTGGCAATGGTGCGGCTAAAACTATTGTAAATAAATAAATAAATAAATGTGATCATAGTCCGATGAGTCATAGAGTCTAATAGTATAAGCACCCAGCTGCTTTTGAAGTGCAGTAGAATATTCCTTTTGATATAGCACATCACTGACTTGTGTATGGGGGCATGGGAAGACCATCCCCCCAAAAATGTGAGGATGGTGAGTAGACGTTGTCTAGAGGGGTGGGGTAAAAATCAAATAAATAAATAAATAAATAAATAAATAAATAAATAAATAAACAAACAAACAAACAAACAAACAAACAAATAAATAAATAAATAAATAAATAAATAAATTCAGTTATCCCCAGACCTTGACAGCTCCCTATTGAGTGATCCTTCCACTGCAGACAAACCATTGGATTGCTTCTGACACAAACGAAAAAGATGAGGCTGGACCTGTACCAGTTACCAATGCATGGATTAGCCAATAGTGTAATTTTCCTACTACTTTTCATTCGCTTACTGTACATACTTCCTTTGTCTTTCCTCTGTTGGTGTTGTTGGACCACACTTCTCCCACAATCAAAAGATCTGGGATGGTGGAAATCATAGTGCTATGGGAGTTGGAGGGCCTCAACTCCTTCATCTCTATTCCACTAGATTCTTCTCTATTGTATTTGTTCAAATTTGTTGTTAGACCTTGGGTAGCATTCCAGAGCAAGTTAAAATTATAGATTAAAAAACTTAGTTGATAAGTATGTGCCAGCTGAAGAAAGTGGTGAAGGTATGGAAAGTAGAGTTGATGGACTGCAAATGACAATGAAACTAAGCAAACTAGTGAGGCAGGTGAACCTCTGTGACAGTTAACAGTAGCAGCCAGGAGGTGTTATGTATAATCATAAATTTCTGGAAGCTGGAATGAATTGTTCCTTTATTGTCCTGAGCAAGGATAAATATCGTTGAAGATAAATCAGAGCAGAATGACCATTGGCTAGATTCTTGAGATCTGGACAATGTGGATTTTGATTGGCCATGAACAGAGATGGGATATTTTGAGCTAGTTAAGAAAAACAAAACAGAAGCTTAATAATTAAAAAAAGGACGAATGGCATTAGATTCTTTCCTATCCATTCTAAGGCTGTACCTCTAATCTCAAAAAAGGCACAGTCAGTAGTTTTATGACAGACTCACAAAATCCCTTGAGAGATCAAAAAGTTCTAGCTGTGGGTCTGTACCCCCCCCCCCGGAAAGAAGTTATGTTTCCCAGACCTAATAACTGATAAGGTCAGTGTTATCCCTATATGTATACAGTGTTTCCAAAGGCTCTTTTGATCCATACATCTACAACAAGAATGGGAAAAGAGAATTAAGAAGGATCCTTTATTGCAAATTGATCTTTTGTGAGTTGTGCTCAGCTCCCCCAAGTCCCGTTAGACCAAGGTATGACACAAGAGGCCTTGCCTTCCAATTTCCTGGCTTTTGTTGCCTTTGGTAGCAAACTCAATTTTATTGAAATCTGGGGTTTTGTATTTAATATTATTAAACACCTCATCAGTGGCAAGTTTGTAATTGGTTACAGTGAATAGGTGATTTGAAGATAAAGTGCAACCATGATTGCAAAACTATCGCTAGCTTTGCAGATGACAATAATTGTGTTGCTTGCAGTGTTTGAAAATATTGCCTAAATCTCTTTCCCACATGTTGTTTGTGATGGAAAACAATTAGACAAAGGATTCTTTTCTTCTAGAATGCCTCGGATTCAGATTGGCTTGATGAATAGTCTTTATGCTGGCCCACAAGCATTTGTTCCAAGTAAATTATATGTCATTGTGCACCCGAAAGGTCTGTTTCACAATGTTTATTGGGATAAATTAAATCTTCTAAAGATGGTAAACAGGAGGCCTCAATAATGATTCACTTCTGTATAATTTAAACTGAAAAGGATGTCACCGTTAGAAAGATGGAGATGAAGCAAGCAACACTCCCTGCATTGTGTTACCAACAGAAGAGCTACAATAGGGAAATTTAATTTGATACTGATCTACATGAGGCAAACATGGTAGCAGTTTCAAATGCTTCTTTGCAGTGACAGCTTTAGAATTGCAAATTTCAACCAAAACTCCACCTGATTTGTTCTTTGTCTATTAAAGCTTAAGCCTGCTTCACTAGAATTCCATTAGAAAGTGGTGGGGTGACTTTCCATCTGACATTACAGAAGCCACTGGCAGAATCAATCATTTTAAAGCATGGACACATGTGGGTGTCTATCTGTCTCTGAGTAATTAATAATTACACACAAAGACTATGATCTAATAACATAGACATGAATAAGGGTTAACTTGTTGGCTATGACAAATGGAGCTTCAGTATTGTGGGCAATATCATCCTTGCCATTTACCTGGCTTGGTTTATGACGTTAAACTCAGTGGCCAAAATCCTGTTGCATAGCTGTTGCAATCGGTTGCACAACTAGGTGCATAATCAGACACATAGGCCGCCCGCGCATAATTCTCTGTGAACTTCTACAGCTGCAATTTCACTATATCATGTGCAATAGGATTATGACAGCGCTGTTTGTGGATTATTATTATTATTTTTTGGATTGTAGTTCCCAGAATTTTCCAAGAATTCCTCAGGCAGCATCCTGGGAGTACCTGCCTGCAGACATGCCTGTACATACATCCACAGTTCACTTGTCTGGAATAGGGACTATTCTCCATGCAATCTCAGTCCTGCTTCCTGTACAAAAAGGAAAACTGCCCCAGTGCTTCCTAGGAGGAGGCTTAGGTCCCTTGGGAGTTGTAGGTTTTTTTTGAAGGTTTCCTATATGCAGTCTAATGCAGAGGTCATCAACCCTCAGTCCGCGGCCCAGTGCCGGTCCATGGGTTAGCTGGAACTGGGCCGCGGACACAGATCTCCGCCCCCCTGCATGGGGGGGCTGTCACGCTTGCTGGTGGGCGTGTGGCCTTCATACTAAGCCTTTCCCCAGTGCCCCTTGCAGGAGAGCAGCGCCCTTTCCCTGCAGGGAAGCCGCCGTGGGGCAGCCAGCCTGGGAAGTGCCCCAATGCACGGCTTTGCTTCTTTGCTTGCTCGCTCCCCACCCTCCCTCTCCAGGGAGCAGCCAGCTAACAAGCAGCCACTCTCCCTCCCCCTGCCCTTGCCTGCCTGTGTCCTCCTTCATCTGCAAGAAGCCGGGACGTGGAGTTACTTGTGGGGGAGGCAGCGGGAGAGACGGCAATAGTCAAAGCCAGATGGGGGGGGGAGAGAGAGATGGAGCAACTTTGCAGACAGGCCGGCTGGGCACACGGAGGAAGCGCTGCCTCCGGGAGGCAAGAGTTGCAAAGTAGATCCATCTCTCTCCCCCCTTCTAGCTTCGGCTATTGCAGACTCTCCCGCTCCCCCCCTTGCAAGTAGCTCCACGTCCCAGCTTCTTGCAGATGAAGGAGGACACAGGCAGGCAAGGGTGGGGGTGGGGGAGTGGCTGGTTGTTAGCCTGCTGCTCCCTGGAGAGGGAGGGTGGGGAGCGAGCCAGCGAAGAATCAAAGCAGTGCGTCAGGGCACTTCACAGGCTGGCTGCCCAGGGCAGCTTCCCCATAGGGAAGGGGTGCTGGGGGAAGCGTTAGCATGAAGGCCACAAACCCACCGGCAAGTGTGACACACCCACCAGCAAGCATGACATGCCCACCAGTAAGTAGGGGGTGGGTGCCCCACCCCCCAACCGGTCCATGCATGGAGCACACACACCCCAAACGGTCTGTGGACCGAAAAAGGTTGGGGACCACTGGTCTAATGGACATAAGACTACATCTCCCAGAAAGATCCAAACCTTACCAGTGACTGTCAACTCAAAGTAAATATAAAGGCTCCTCTTGACAATTAAGTCCAGTTGTGTCCAGTAGGGGCCAGTGCTGATCCCCATTTGTAAGTCAAAGAGCTGGTGCTTGTCCATACACACTCTCTGTGGTCATGTGGCCGGCATGACTAAACACGGAACACAGTTACCTTGCCACCAAGGTGGGACCTATTCATCTGCCTGTATTTACATGCTTTTGAACTGCTAGGCTGGTAGGAGCTGCGACAGTCAACAGGAGCTCATCCTGTCACGCGTATTCAAGAGGTTTAACCTGCAGTGCCATCCATCTACCAACTGTCAAGTAATCCAGTAGCTATCAATTGTTCCCTCTCTGCCTCGGATTTTGAAGAGCACTATGCCTTTCTACTTAAGAATTATGTCTCCTGCACTTTTTCAGTCATGCGTCAGTTAGAGTTATGTAACCAGTTAGAGGCTGTCGTGAAGTCAGTAAGCAGCTAGTTAGTTGGTTAAGTTCCATTCATGTAATCAGTCATTATTATTCTACAACATGCTGTTTTTAAAAAATCGATCCAGAACTGTGAATAAAATTCACTTTTTATTCTTTTCTCTTACCAAGTGTCTTTGAGTGAATTATTGAGGCTGTAAGAGCCATTTGAGGAGAACAAAATAAAAAAGGGGTGGTCTATGGAGGAGAGACTTGAAGCTAATTCTGTAGGTCCCTGGACATTTTTCCACTGCACAGATAGAGGGTTTTTAGCATATAACCTCACACTCTGCCAAGAGAATTTACTTCTGTGTAGGCATGCATAAACTTATGCTGCCATTCCTCCAGTGGTAGAAAGATGACTCATTGTCCTAACCAAAGCTTCTGTTGGTGGGAGGGCTTAAATACTGTGCAAGTGAACTTTCACAGGTATGATAAGATGTTCTCTTCCTGTTGCCCCCATCCTCTAACCCTGAGAGCAGTCAGAACTGGATGGTGGAAGGATCATTGCCTTCCTCCCAGATTCACCAATGGGAGCAGACTCATTTCTAGGAGAATATAAATAGTTCTCACCGTATATGTTCTTTCTCTTCATCTTGTAAAACAAGATTAACATCTTGCTTGCAAACTAGACTTATTTATTTGTTTGTTTGTTTGTTTGTTTATGTGTTTATGTGTTTATTTGTTTGTTTATACCCCACCTTTCTCCCCGAGAGGACCCAAGGCATGAGTTTTATTTGAATGTTGGCCAGTTTCTGGCATATTGCACCTGTACAGTTATTTTGACTGATATCTCACGTGGCATTGTAACTTGCTCTTACAAACATCTAGTGTTAACACACAAGTATGGAAAAGACCCATGTTTTTTTCCATCTGAATTTAGCAAAGTGAAGAAAGAAATAGTGTATCAGTGTATCAGTCCTATTGGTTGAATGAATGGTGAATTTTATTACACGATCAGAAAATTCATTGAACAATCATCAGTCTCCAAAAGGGAGGTACTATCTTTTAAAGCCAAAGATATGGTGAAGTTTATTTCACAGATCAGCCTTACTTCTCATTGAAGCTGTGGACGCATGGATCTAGCCTTCTTATATTTTAATGTCCACTTGAAGTAAATATAAGCATTAACTCGTTGATTCCCTAAAGATAAAGAACTTCTGCTTACCTAGGACAAAGTACAAAACCTTCTTCTCATGAATGCAATTGGACTGGACTAGTAAAACTAATAAAACTGTAAATAGAAATGCCTTGAAAATCTGCTGTTTGTACTTGTTGATGATATCAAAGCTTGTCTTTAATTTCAGCTACTCCAACCAAGCAGTGCCTAGCTGGATTATTCTATTAGGAGACTTTAGGTGAAGTTAGAAGAAATCCCAGCAAAACTAGCAATATTCTAATCCATGCTAATCCTTTTTAATATGCCATCTTATCCATGACAACTAAAAGCCTAGTTGTGTCTAGCTGTGTGGCACAAACAAGGCAGGCATCATTAAGAGTGCCAGTCGACTCTTTATAGATCAAATAATAAGTTTCCAATTGATGCATTTAGCATTGGCGGGTGTTACTTTGTACGCAAAGAAAGTATTTCTTTATTGAAGGGTGGCTCCTCCCTCCACCCCACTTAAACAGCAGATGGCCAAAGTAAAGGCTGTTGCACTACAGTCGAACAATTAGACAGCCTTGTACCCAAATAAACCATTAAAATCCTTTCTACATGAGCAACTCTTTATTAATTCCCGTGTTTAATTTTACTACCAAGGATCGACCTGCTGCAGATGTATTGCTGAAAATGGAAATGCTAAGAGAGATAAAGGAAATTACAGGCAAATCTATGTTTATTTGTGAAGACGGCCATTCTTTTCTAATGACACAGTTTGCATGTGCCTGCTGTTCATAAGGCGAGGGGAGGGTCACGGCAGATAAAACATAACAGGCTCATTGAAGGAAAAACAAATATTTATTTTCCTCTTTTGTCTCTTAGGAGCTCATTTGCATCAAAACTGCACTGTTTCTGGAGCTATTGGAGAAGTGAACATTCTGTGCAGTCAGCGGTGCTAATGTGGGCTCAGATTATACCTTATAGATGCTATCATTTTATACAAATTCTTTGACAAATGAATACCAAAAAGGGAAAGGGAAAGGGAAAGGGTAAAGAAAAGATACCAGGGCAGTAGCATTTTGTGTAGATGGCTATACTTGCCCATTTGGGAAACAAACAGAAAACTGTCTATCTGTGAGATTATTCTGGCTGGCTTGATAGTTCAGTGAGATAGGTAACTGGCTGCAGAATCAGAAGTTGGGAGCTTGATTTCACACTGCACCTCCCAGGAGAAGAGCCAGCTTGTGTAGCCTTGGGGAATCTATACAGTCCCAGGGCATTCCTAGAAAAGGGAATGGCAAACTACTTCTCTCCATCTAGAAAATCCTAGGAAGTGTCACATATGTCAGAATTGAATGACACATAATCATCATTATTAACATAGCTCTGTTTATAACCTTGGCTAATTGTGCTATTTGGATTTTAGCTGGTTGTTTCTCCTCTGCCACTCTCTCTGTATTTAATCTTTAATTCTTCTTCAAAGAAAACAAACAGTTAGTGATTGGTTTTGCCTTGTGGGAAATGTGACACCATCTTACTATATAAGGTTGACCACCTTGCATTGCAAGATGATCTTGCAACTAGCATAAGACAAGGCACATGAAGGAGATCCTGCCAAAATGTCAGAACTGCTTATGAAGCTGCCCTTCCACTCCACATTCTTTCAACAGAATCATGGCCCTATAAAGAAACCTTTTCTTATCACTTTCGTTGAAAAACTAACATGAACCATCCACCACTCTGCACTGAGTTTCAGACTGATCTTTTAATCTGTTTTCTGACTATAAACCATAAAAGCTACCATCCACATACTCTCAAAAGGTCTGAACACGTATTTTTATGGCTGGGTGTCACACCAACATCCGTGAACAAATTACAGTATATTGCTACAAAATGACTTTGAGCAGCAAGTGTATGGGTCACTCAGAGCTGACTGACATGGTCAAAAATTTTCCCTCTAATTTGGGTAGGGTAGTATTTCAGGTTATGATTAACATCCCCTGTTTTTTTAAAAAAGCAAAATGCTATAAACTCCATTCCTCGCACAGTGAACTGCCTCAGTGTGCAATCCTTTCACTCACAGTATTGAATATACAGGAAGAAGTAGCAAAATTAACTTTGAAAGCAACCTAGTTCTTGGCAGCCAGCTAAATTCCATACTCTCAGTAGAGCCAGGAACAAGATATGGGCCCACCTGTACAAAAAACATCTAGCTGGCATTTTGTTTAATCCCAAGGGTATTCTTTCCTTTGTGTTGTGCCCTCTGAAGTGAACACCTGCTGTTTTTGTCATTAAAACTAAACAGTTTTGTTAATTAAAATTAAAGCATCAAAATGCCAAACTAATGGGGAAATATTTGACACATATATCCTATTTTTCTCCTGTATTTGAAAGAGACTATAGAAGGGAAGGTTAGACTTAATAGCCAATGGTACCTCAGTGTGAAGATGTTGGGATTCTGTTAATTTGCTTCCAGTGGCATCGTTGGTGACAAACAGATGAAGGCAGACTAGGTTTCTGATAAATAGACCAAGACTGTGAAAAATGTTGATCTTAGAGAATGCTTGGGGTGCATGAATAACTCAGTGGTTTAGGCATCAGGCTGTGGAGTCAGAAGTTGGGAGTTAAATTCCCTACTGGGTCTCCTTGACAAGTAGTAGTAATATCCTGCAAACATCCTCTAGGACTGACACATGTAACATTTTTGGTCTTCTGGGGATAAGACTTTTGACATTGTGTTCTGCTTCAAGTAGCAAAATGTTGTAGGCCAGCACTGCTGTGAGTTGTTTTTATAACCATCTCTTAATGGCCCTATTCAAAATCAGGCCATGACATCAAGTTAGATGGATCACAGGCACAACCCTGAGTTTATACAGGCCCAAATGGCAGCACAGTGGCAACAGCCCATCATCTCCTCCTTCTTCTTCTTCAATATCAGTTTTAACCTGCATGCTGCATTCTCATGCAATGTGCTCATAGATAGTTAGAACACAAGTACAAGAATACAAAGTCCATATAAAGATGTAAAAACAAAAATACACAACAACCAAACATTGCAATAATTGATTGTTGCAGTAAGACCGACCCAAACATTACATTAGTACTGATAATATAATACTACAACATTTGGTCTACAGCAGTGGTTGCCAAACTTTGTCCAATTGTGGCTCTCTTGACCCATCCTGGAGTGCAAAAAGGATGCCACTGCCACCACTGTTTCTGCCTCTTCTCCTCTTGTGCAGGCAGGCATCTGGGGACAGGGGCATGGCTTGCCCCAGGGTCTGCAGCTGGGAATGGGCAGGGTGTCGGACATGATCCTGGCTGGCATGGGAGCACCCACAGGTTAAGGATATGGGGCCCCTCTGGCTAAAGATATGGGGGGAGAGAGTCAGCAGTGAAGGGTGAGAGGATTCTGTGGCACTCCTGGTTGGGTCTGGGGGTGCCCCAGGGTGCTGCAGCACACGGTTTGGGAACCATTGGTCTACAAATTACCAAAATAAGCCACAGATCAAGTAACATAATTAGCAATTACACAAAAGGTCAAGCCAAATATGCTAGTTATACACTAACACAAACTGTCAGCAACATCCCCGCCCCCAAGTACAGTGGACCCTCGACTTACAGACTTTTCGAGTTCCAGACTTCTCTGGCCGCAAAATTTAGGTTCGACTTGCAGCCAGAGAATCGACTTACAAACCAGAAAAAACCAAAATGGAACAAAAACAGAACAAAAATGGCCGGTTATGGGATTAATCGGTTTTCAATGCATTGTAGGTCAATGGAGCTTCGACCTACAGACTTTTTGACCTGCAGCCACCATTCCTATACGGATTAAATCCGTAAGTAGAGGGTCCACTGTACCAAGTGCAGGAAATGGCATGGAGTTTCCTTACAATCTTCAGCAGACCATTTTTTTCATGTTTCACACACTCATTCCGGAGCACCTCTTAAAACTCCTACATAAGCAATAAGGATGCCACAATGCCTTGTGTTCTTCTTTTTTAAACTTTTATCAGAAGCAAGGTGTGTTGTGGAATGATTCTCCACAGGAACCTATTATCTTCATTGACCACAGTGTTGTAGACAACCTCTGAGAAAGGTTTGATTTCCCATAACCTTCTGATACGGTGAAGTTTACTCAAAGTCCATTATTTTTGCTCTTATTTGCACAGCTTAATTGGTCTCTCCTAAACTGAATAGCAAATCTATGTTCTAGTGTAATTACCTGAACGTAAAAAATTCAGGCAATGTCTATCTTGCTCAGGAAAGTCTCTGCTAATGAGCTGCTAAACACCCAAACAGCATTAAAAGGCTTGTATTTCAGCTGTCTCTATTTGGCCCAGTCTTCTCTTAGCATCTATCCCTCAGGCATGACTACAGAGCAGGATCAGTGTGTGTTGCAGTGTGATGCTCACAGTTTACAGATTATTTTGTGCTTTTCAAGTTGTCCGGTGGGATTCAAAGATTTATGGAATGATAGTAAGTGTGATGAAATATATCACAAATCTATTGTAAAATAGATAAATTGAGGAGGGCTGAAAATCTCCTCATAACCTATATTTAATAGAACTTCCTTCTGAGTAGCCATGTACTTCAGAAGACCCTTATGAGTTAACAAATTACAAACTCAAGTGACAAACAAAGCCCAGGATTCTGGTGTTGATAGAACACCAAAGGGAAAAAGGGTTGCTGTGTCTCAGGGAACTGCTTTCTTTCCTGGGTTCTCAGGCAGGGAGCTTAATCTCATGGTGAGCAGAAAGAGCAAATTTGATTTGTATATGTGTGAGGTGGCTTTAAACCAAGGGGACTCCTCTACACCGATTTCCTGTTGACATCCAGAGCTCATACACTCAGTACCAAGATATCTGTATGTGTGTTGTGCATTTGCAAGTTTAGGCAAAAGTCAGGAGCAAGAAAATAGTGCTTCAGGAAAATACTGCTGTGTGTGTTTTTGCAGGCTGATTCTGCCATTTGAAAAAAAGGCATGGAGTAGAGTGCTAGCACTGCAACTCACAAAATCCTCATGGGATGGCAACTAGCCTTCCACTACGCCCAGCAGCAAAATTGGTATTGGGAAAATGGCTCATGACCTACATGCTAAAAAGCTACCTCATATTTGAGCCCTGTGTGGCAATCACAGCAAAGATGTGCCCACCCACCAAAACATGGTCCCTCTCCAAACACTAGGTTACCCTAATAGCCCGTTTGTCCTGATTGTGGCCCTATTAACCCAGATTCCCCTTGTTCCCATAGCTATGATCAAATTACCTGGAAGCTCCTCTGGTTTCTTCCAAACACTGCCCTGCCCTGCCTCTGTAGCATCGCAAAATTATACACATGTGTGTACACACAGAAAACCCCCCCTTTTCTTTTCTTTTCTTTTCTTTTCTTTTCTTTTCTTTTCTTCTCTTTTCTAAGAGTTTAGATCTGAAGTCTCAGGACAGAGTATACTACTAACCTACAAAACTGAAATGGAAGGCATTTTGTTATGGAATATACTGTAAGGCCAGGACTTGGAAGTAATATGTTTAAAACAACAACATTGTTCCTAAAGTGAAACATATTTTTGAGCAAGAATGAACATTTTTGTGTAACAAACACACACAAGAGTATAAAATATTACTTTGGGGGATTCTGAGGAGCTTTTAAGTAGTTTTTAATTTTGAAAAAAAAAAACTTGGAACACCTGCATTACTTATGTATTTAAGTTCCTCGTGAGTAATTAGTAATGCACTCCTTGTGAAAATAAGTAGTATATTTCCTGAAAAGATAACATTTAAGTGATGCTTCCAAGTTTTGAATAAAATGCATTTTTCTTGACCATTGGTGTAGTACAAGGTGAAATGTCAAAAACTGAGGCAGTAATGAAGCTAGATGTGTTTCAGAATCAAGGTTCTATATCATATAAGTACTCTGGTACTTAACTTTTTAGATGTATTAGTAGGTAGCTTCTGAGCAATGACCCAGAATGGGCTGCCCTTCAACTGAAATTAACAAATGATCTTTCTTTACAACACCAGTCATTTGTAAAATGGTATATCTGTAGGCTTTATTAACTAGGATAATGGATTAGTATATATGGATACTGCTTTCTTGTCATCCTCCCTGACATGCCAGCACACCTCTTTGTTTACTAGCTCTCCTCATTTGCATTTGTAAACTTTTTTTGGGGGGAGACTATTATTATGATCTGATAAGGCAAAGATTATAAGGTCATAATGGGCTTTCTTAACCTGAGTCAATAATTTTTAACTAAAGGAATATTCTCAGTGCCTCTAATCCAAAGAATTAAATTTCAAAGTCCCATTATTACAAGGAGATGTGTTAATCATTACTTCAATGGAAAACAAATAATTACAAACTTTCCATGGGCCGTTGCCAATGTGCCCTTGGGAGGGACAAACTGGAGTGACAGGTACATATTTCTATTTGTTAAATCAGTGAGTAAAAAGAACAAGGTGATTGTTTGATTAATCTTGGGCCCTAACGCACAATACAACGGTTGGCACACTACTTTGTGCTCCAGCCTATATGTTTTGGGCTTGGAAACAGGCAGCTATCTAATATGTGGGATGGCTTTTTGAAAGAAAACCCATGCAGCTTGAACTGCATGGAGATTTGGTTCTGTGAGCATCATTTTCCTCCAGCCTGCTCTGGAACAATACAAAATCCAGGCCGTGAGGTGGAATGAAAAATGGTAGTTAGGCAGCTAACACAGCCATTTTCAAGCAATTGTTAAAAACATGTGTTTTTTTCGACAGGCGTTCCCAGATGTTATAACACCTTAATACAGTGATTGGTCTTAACACTTGTATTATTAGTCCTCCCATGTTGTTTTTATATTATTTTATATTATTTTAATTATTATTACTTACATTTATCAGTTGTTTGTGCTTAATTTTGATTTTAGAGCTATTTTGTTTATTGCTTTGAATTGTTCTTCTTCTTGTAATTATTTAATATGTAAACCACCCAGAATGGTCTTGGCAGCAAGAGGCGTGGTACAGAAGTCAAATAAATAAATTAAATAATTTGCTTTGTCACTTCCACAGCAACAAACTAACACATTCATTACCTTGGGAATAAAGAAAGAAGCTGTGGTACTATCACAGCTAATGGTGATCCTTACTCAAAGAAAACATTGGAAAATGTATCCTTCTTCCACCTGGAGAAATCCAATGAAAGTCCATGCCACCCATTTCTCTGCCCACAAATGCAGGGTGTGTGTCTTGAATCTGGAGAGGCCTTTTGCTCAGAACTGCCTGTATGACTGAGCCATGGGAGTTCCTAAGTTCTGACATTGTAGACTCAGAGCTGAAGTCACTTCAGTGGATCTTTTCTTATACACAGCAAAGCTAGTGTTCTTTCTAATGTGCTATATACCAATATCTTTTTATCTTCCTGGATCTATTAAAGGATTCAATTTATAAACTCCATTGATTTTAGTAAAGTTCCTCTGATTTACAGTAGTGTCACCTAGGACGAATATAAGGTATACAACAGTTTATGCAAAAACCCAGGTAAGGTGCAGAGAGGATACTGCTTGAAATGAAAAATGAGTGACATTATTTTCATTGTACCACGCCGTCCGTGGCTCCCAACCAGCCAATATCAAAATCAATAAATGTTGCTCTTATTATTTATTAAAAGGGTTATCTGAATGTTCCCAAACTGAGCCCTAGACTGTAATTACTACAAGTCAGTGAGTGGAAGTAAAGAGAGTACAGAACAGAATGATAAAAGGAAGTGTTCTCCAGCTTCTGTTTTATGGAATTACAGGAAAAGTTAGAAGAGCAAGCAAAGAGTACAGAACTATGTCACTAACGCATGTTCAACTTGGCAGAATTATGATTCACTTCCACATACTGATACCCAAGCTTATAATACAGCATTTCATCTTTTGCCATTGCAGTGTACTATTGTTGCCTTGAAACTGGCATCATTCATGAAGAAGCATGTCAAACTGATGGTGGCATTAAGTATGGTAATACCTAAATTTAACATGTTTTGAGATAAGTGAATGTCCAGGAAGATGGGCATTGTTGCCTATCTATATCCATGAAATTTAAAAGGGAAGCACTGGAGCCAATTTAACAGATCTGGGACAATATCCTCTCCTTTTTCTGAAGTTCCAATCTTACCCCTTCAGTTATTCTCAGTACAGTTTAGCTGCTCCTCAGATGTCTTCATTCTAGTCCTTCCATGGTCAGGAAGGTAGTTGCATCACCCACAGTTCTTAATATGATCATTATTACAGGTTCCCTAAAGAAATACACTAAATGTCCCAACAGAATCAAGAAATTACTTTCTCATAGATGTCATCAAATAGGTCTACAAACTGCTCTTGGGGCCAAAAAAAAACAGATAATATGAACACATTTTAGAGATGTTTACATCTACCTCAGCCAGGAGTAACTGCATCCTCCCAGATCTGTGACTGATTCATTGTTTTGAAATAATGCTTAACTCAGTAGAATATGCATGTCTCCCCTATTCCTAAAGCTATGTGGATCCTGGATTCTGTATGTGTGCATGTGTTTATGTGTATGTATTGTAAATGAAATGAATAATTATGAACTCATGGTAAAGATGTATAATATATGTCAGTGCTTTGCATATCACACAGAAGTGCACCTCTGGTGGCATTTCCTTGTTCTGCCCTTCAAATCCCAACAGAATTATGATTATTTTATTAAACATCCTCACCTCTTACTGCATAGAACAAGTGCATCATTTTCACTTTTTAGCTAAATCTCTGTATTGGAATCTTTCTTATCTAAATCTTACAGTATAATCTGTATGTCTCTGTTCAGAAGTAAGCCCCATTCAATTCAAGGAGTTTTACTTGCTGGCACATATGAATAGCATTGCTGCTCTTGTGTCCCAAATACTTATCTCTGTATAAATCTAACTCTTGCCCATATTTAGGTTCCTTATAATCCAAATATGTTGAATGTCTTTGCTTATATAAATGTGGTAGATTGCACATATAGCATGCACTTTACTGAGAAAGTCTTAAAATACTATAAAGGAGTACTTTTTACTTTAGTTCGCTTTAAATGGCTAGGCAATTTATTTTTTAAAAGACCTGTTGAAGTTTCCTTAAAAAGAACTGGTGTTCTGTCCTTAATAACCTATTAACTCTGTGGATTATGCTGCATGATCCAATGATGGATAAGGTAAGTATAGTTTAACAGCCATTCTTAAACAACCTGGAGTATCATTAATTTTGTTATAGGACAGATTCATTTGAAATGTCAGGACTTGCTGTACCAGACCTAAAATTGTATTTTCAAACCAATTTTAACAGATTGTATTTCACTCCTGACACAAAATTCATTTACTTGCCTTAGATTGCAATTTTTATTGTAATTGTATCAAATTGAATAAGAACATTATATCCATTCAATACAAGCTACAGCTACCCATAAGAGTGTTGTGTCAGTTCTTTCCCTGTTTTAGAGGTAGCCTGAGCAGTGCTGTGGACTCTGTTTCTAAATGATTTCTTCGAATCAAACAAATGAAGCATGACATTTACAAAAAAAATAATAATATCTCTGCTGCATTCCTTTATAATTCTGCCACCATAGAAATTAGCCAGAAAAATATAATTGGCATCTTTAATATGACAATTAAAATCAAATTGTTATTAAAATACTCTTTTTCCCCCCTCTGAGACTGAAAGTGAATCCAGCTAGCGGTTTAAGCAAGAAAAACTGGTATATCCTAGAGATGGAGCTCGGCCCAAAGAGCACACACAAAAAAGCTAGATTTTGAAAAAGTAATTAAAAACAAAGTGGGGTGGAGGCGAGGAAGATTAGTCTGCTGCAGCAAAACCAACAATCTTAGGGCACCTTCGTTTGCATACAGTCCACAGGAGTTTATATTAAATAACATGAAGTTATTTGATGCGCATCAAGACTGGGGTGGGGGGGTGAGGGGATGGGGTTACAAGTATTAGACCCCCTCCCCCAACCAGCAAGTCAAAGGAGGGCAACAAGTTCAAAGGAGGGCAACAAAGATGATCAAGGAGCTGGAAACATTGTTTTATCTTTTTATTGTACAGTGGGGTCTTGACTTGAGAACTTAATCCGTATTGGGAGGCAGTTCTCAAGTCAAAAAGTTCTCAAGTCAAATCTGCATTTCCCATAGGAATGCATTGAAAACCATTTGATCCGTAGCTGCTCTTTTCTGACCATAGAAACTAATGGGAAGCTGCTATTCTGCCTTCGACCACTAGAGGGGGATATTTTGTTTCTTTTTTTCTTAGGTCAAGAAAGGTTCAGGGAAGGCAGGGAAAAGACAGTCTAGGCAGTACCAGGCAGTCTGAAGACTCCCAATCCACTCTCTAAACGCTGGGAGGAGTGAGGAAGCAGTCAGGGACCCTTTTCACTGGCCAACAGTTAACTGAAAGTTCAAATTGTGCACTTTCCCTGCCTCCCACGTGGTTTTTTCAGTTCTTAACTCAAATCTAAGTATGTAAGTCAAGTCAATATTTTCCTATGAGAGTGGTTCTTAAGTCAAAATGTTCTTAACTCAAGCCATTCTTAAGTCAAGACCCCACTGTATTTTAATTGTTGTGAGCCGCCCAGAGACCTTTGGGTAGAGTGGGTGGCATATAAGTTAAATAAATAAATAAATAAAATAAACAAAGCCCTATGAGGAAAGACTAAAAGAACTGGGCATGTTTAGCCTTGAGAAAAGAAGACTGAGGGAAGATATGATAGTATGGCAGTGGAACCAATTACCTCAGGAGGTGGTGAGTGCTGGAGACATTCAAGGGAAAATTGGACAACTATCTGTCAGATCTGCTTTGATTTGGTTTCCTGCATTGAGCAGAGGGTTGGACTTGATGGTCTTATAGGTGCCTTACAACTCAATTATTCTATGATTCTATGACTCATTATCATTGTCTTCATGCTGAAAACACTGGATCAATGCAACAACCTAAGATATTCTGTGGGATTTTCCAGCAGCCACACTTTCCTATCTCCAAGTTAAAAGGCTACCCTAATAACCAACTATCAGATGTAACCTCTTCAAGGATACTTAATTCCATTTACAGTCCCTCCACTTATTTTCTGACTCCTCATTAGCCAACATTCTGTGCCCCCAAGTATGTTCAGTCATTACTGGCCTGTCTTGGATGTCTCCTCTCTTACAGGAAGAGTTTACTTAAAGTTTTGACATTTTCTGCAACACTTTGGCTTCCCTCAGATCTGCTGAAAACTCCATCTTGTGTATGAATAATGACATCCTAGCTGCCTATGGATTCCAAACTTAGAGAATTAGCCAAAGTCAACTGGAAGAGATAGATCTGACACCAAAGCTAAGTTATGTAATGTTGACACAAGGTGTTTGTACAAAGAACTGATTTGTGGAGTGTATGGGATGGGACATTTTCTGGACAAAACACAATTTTCGTGGACATTGTATCACCCGCATAGTGGGAACCATGAGGATAGAAAAAAAAAGTTGTCACATCCTGTACTTATAATCCTATTGGTCTATGAAGAGTTCATCTCCTCTCAATGACAGCATGCTGATCTAATCAAAGAAGGAGTTTGTGCTACTCAGGATGTAATAGTCTGTCCCTCCTTCCAAGGAGGAAGTGGCTATGATCTTTGATTCTTCCTTTCTAGTCTCACTATAAGGAAGCTAGACTGTGAAAACTTTTTGGATGCCTAGCTGCATGGGAGGGAGGGTTGCTCCTTCATTCAGTGCTTGTCCTCAAAAGAACCATGCCCAGATGGACTTGGCAAGCTCCACACCATATGAAGGCATCTCTGTGTTTCCTTTTGCTACAGTATAGGTAAAGGTAAAAGTTCCCTTTGACATTTAGTCAGTCGTGTCCGACTCTAGGGGGTGGTGCTCATCCCCGTTTCCAAGCCGTAAAGCCAGCGTTTGTTTCCATTGTCATGTGGCCAGCGCGGCTATACACGGAATGCTGTTTACCTTCCCACTGAGGTGGTACCTATTTATCTACTTGCATTTGCATGCTTTTGAACTGCTAGGTTGGCAAGGAGCTGGGACAAAGCGACTGGAGCTCACTCCATCGCGTGGATTCGATCTTACGACTGCTGGTCTTCTGACCCTGCAGCACACAAAGGCTTCTGCGGTTTAGCCCACAGTGCCACCATGTCTCTCCTTGCTACAGTATAGCACGCTGCATCTCTGTCAAGCATCTATACAATAAATCTTGTAAGGCACCTGTGAACTTCTTTCTTTTTCAGGACTGAAAAAGAAAAGTGTCACAGAGTTCTGGCTGATGCAAAACTACCAAAAGCACATAGGAGGAGCTTTTTAAAAAAAAGGTTGATAAGATTGTATGAATTCCAGAATATTTTCCATCCAAATTAGTGTTGTCGAAAAGTTTGCAACACTTCTTTTATACACGGAGGTAATCTGTCTCATTCATTCCCCCTGTAAGCTCTATTATGATAAAATGCCTGCATTTTTTCCATCAGAAGATCAGCATTGCATCTGGTCTAATTTTTCATCTACAATTATGGGAGATATACAAGGAGCTTCCCAAAGAGGGGGGAAAGCATTCTGAGTATACCTAGGTGTCCCTGAGACAATGGTATGCAGCCAGTGAATTCCTCACTTCCAGAAGCATTCCACTGGAACAGCACTTCATGGACACTGACCCCTTGATGATGACTGAAGTTGAGGAAAAATTTCTGCACACATCTCAAGTTTTGACCAAAAATTGTCTTAAATTGTCTATATATTTTAATTTTTTAAATTTCATCTATATTTCATGTCTGTTCATGGTTTTGAATTGTGCACCATTGATTTCTTAAGATTATTTTAATGTTGAGTTTATTTAAGTAGGTACTTATATCAGGTTAAGCAGGTTTCTTTCTCTTCTTCACTGATCCCCTGATTAAAATTCCTTGTCTGACTTCTTTGACACCATAGATGATGGAGCCTCCATCTTTATTGAGAAATTACTGAACATTCTAGATTTTAAAAATGGACTCTGGGAATGTTGAACAAGCATAAGTCCCTCACCCTATTGTCCTTCATTTACCTTCCAATATTTCGCAGATAAGGATAAGGACATCCTTGTCTTACTCCATTCTCTAGTGGGCCTTCTGTTATGGTGGAGCCACCAGATGACCTTAGCTGCTTCTGGTGGCAGAACACAAAGGCTTGTACTAGATCTGCTCTTTAAAAAACTTTTTTTTGTCCACAATACCCCGACACAGAATAAGTTTGAGGTATAGTGTTAAATTTAATCCCCCCCCCCCCAATCCGAGCAGAACTACTGACGGACAGAAAATAAAATGGTCGTTCCAAGCATTCCTGTACAAGGTATGGGGCAGGAGAAGGCATGGGTATTCCTAGTTGGGGGCTTTGCAGAGATACTGGGATTCTTGCAGCTGAGCAAAGCTGTGAAATGCCAATGCAGTCTTCTCCACCATCTTAACACATGTATCCTATCTGTTTTACTTTTTTTTAACAGCTTGTACTGAATGCTTTTAATAGCCAGTGTGTTTGTCCTACAATTTGCTATCCATGGTTCTTCAAAGTAAGCCTCAGCACTATGTGAAATGGCAGCTGCACAGTACATGTTAATTTAGTACTCATGAACATTAGGGACATATAAATCACTCTGTTTCGCTTTCTGTAACATTCATATTTTATCACGCACAAGTTCATTCCATTCCATTTCCACATTACCTTCTGGATGTTTATTCTTTTTAAAAATCTGCAGAAAATTCATTTTTATAAGTGTTTTTGGCTAATGCATGGATTTTTTTTTTTACATCAGAGAACTCCATCACAAAATTTGGAAATGTGCAGGAAAAAAAATAGCATCACTGTGTTCTGCATTGCATGACTGTTCAGGAACTGTGAATAAGGTCTAAAATAAGAGACAAATGAATTTTTCCCTATCCTTAATGATAGGAATAATGGATATAATGGAAATTTATGTATTTACCTGATGTGGATTTATATATATATATATATATATATATATATATATATATATATTTATATATATATATATATATATATATATATATATATATATATATATATATATATATATATATATATATATATATATATATATATATATATATATATATATATATATATATATGTGTGTGTGTGTGTGTGTGTGTGTGTGTGTGTGTGTGTGTGTGTGTGTATGTGTGTGTGTGTGTGTGTGTATGTATATATATATATATATATATATATATATATATATGTATATATGTATATATATGTATATATGTATATATGTATATGTGTATATGTGTATATGTATATATGTATATATGTATGTATATATATGTATATATGTATATATGTATATATGTATATATGTATATGTATATATGTATATATGTATGTATGTATATATATGTATATATGTATATATGTATATATGTATATATGTATATGTATATGTATATGTGTGTGTGTGTGTGTGTGTGTGTGTGTGTGTGTGTGTGTGTGTGTGTGTGTGTGTGTGTGTGTATTTAAAAATCCACATCAGGTAAAAACAGCATTAGCACATCCAGCAATAGACATTTGTGTGTGTGTGTGTGTGTGTATTTCTGTTGCTGGATGTGTTAATGCTGTTTTTACCTGATGCATTTTTAATTTTTTTTTTCAATTTAAAAAAGCTTGAACCAGTTTACAACTGATGTGTCAGGCACCACAAGGGCTCAGCCAGAATTAACCTGGTGAGGAAAAAGATCAGTGTAAAATGATAACTCAAGCAAGCAACACATATAGACCAAATTTTAACATGGCATCTTACAAAGCATAAAGATAAGGGTGCAAAGGGCATAGTGCTGCCATTGCAGTAAATACAGACAGCCATACAGAACAAGAACTGTTGGAACACATAGCCAGGGTTGGGGGAATATTCATATTTTAGTTGCACTGCTATTCCACCTTCCCTCCGATTAACTCAAAAAACCATACAAGGTTCCCTTCCATTTTGCTTCATCCCGAAAACAACCTTGGGACATGGGCTAGAGTGAGAAAAGGTGTCTAGCCCAGAATCATCCAGTGAGCTTCAGAATTTAGTGAAGACTAAAACCAGAATGTCTCAAATTGAATCTTTAAAACAATAGCACACTGGCCTCTATCATTTATGTGGTAAGCCTGGATTAAAAACATTGCTTCAGACACACAGAACCTCATTTCTTTGCCCCAAATCCTATTGGGATTTTACTCCGCAGTGAGTGAAATTGTATAGGCTGTGGTTGTAAATTGTAGCTAATTAATAAAGTACTGGTTGTGTGCTTGACCTTGTGACTGGCATGTGAGCTGGCATTCAACCAGTTTGGTGTAATTTGCCAGTGTGAGTTACAGGATTTCACTTACTCCAGAGTAAAATCCCAATAGGATTCTGACCATTGTTTTATCCTGAAAGAAGGAAGCTCACAAGTCATATCTGATGAGCTGCTCTTACACGGATGGATCTTTATATAACTATACTGGCTTCCCATTTGCGCCTGCATACAATTCAGAATACTGATTTTGCACTTTATAACTCTAAATGGCTTGGGACCAGAATCTCTAAAAACTTCCTATTCCTGTAAGTATTTGTTAGGATTTTGGAGTCCTCAATGGAACCCTCGCTATCTATCTTATCCCACCAAGAGGCTAGGCTGGTGGATACATTGGACAGATACTCTCTGGAGTAGGATGATAGACCTTTTGCTGCAAGGAAGTTAGGCTGATTCTATTTCTTTTCAGGTTTCAACAAGCGGCTAAAACTGTATTCTTCCAAAGAACCTTTGGTCTCTAATTTAAAAAAAAACACAACCCTATGAGATAGCCTTTTGGGGAATATTTTGATCTACATTTAAGCAATGCTTTATTTATTTTTTTAATTTACAAATGTTTTTGAAAAGTTTTGAGGCCCTTTTTAATATTTTTAACCTATTCTCAATCACTCTCTGCCAAATGAAAGTGATAAACCAGTGCTTTAATTAATAAATAGCCATACTGTCCTTCTCTGGCACCTTCCCTAAATTCAGGCCAACACATGTTGCATTCTTAAACAATTGGCTATATGGAGAAAATCTGAAGCACAATATAATTTAAGTGAGCAAGTGATTAGCATTAAACAAACCCTCCTGTTCCAAGCTTTAGTGATATCAAAACCTAGCTTTATAAACACATCTGTGCTGGGCTTTGACTTAGCATTGAAGTTTAAAAACATATGTGGAGCCAGGCAGAAGTGGAAAATGAACAGGGCCTTTAAAGTACACACACCTCCTTGTTAGAGGCTGTTCTTCATCTGGCTTTTCTTGCTTTGTCAGACACAATATAAAATTTGACAGGTCAAACATAGTAGATCTAATCTCACTGTGAACTGAAAACACAGTAGCTCCCATTGCCACCAGGGTATAGCCAAGCGTACGGTGACCCTACCATGAACTGGAGGGGAAGAGAGATCATCAGCAGGTGCAGCCTGACAGGGCTCAATGTCGCATTCAAGTTTACTCTTTGTACCTTTCTGAGAACTGCAGGATTGTGTTTTGAACCCAATACCCCAGGGCTTTCTCTTGTATTCTCACAATTACATGTGCATAGGAAAGGGGGTGGTGTGGCGAGGGGGGCAGAAGAAAAAGGAAGGAATTCTTCCTGGCATAGCTTGAGATACGGTCAAGGGCAGTTCAGATTGATGCCTATGATTGGCGGAGGTTAAAGAGTGGGAAAGCCAACAAAATAAACGCTAGACCCATCCTGTTTAATAGAAACAAATTGCTCTCCACTTCCCACTGACAGATAGGAAGCCATTTGTACCTGCTGCCCTTTGTTGAGAACAACAGAAATGAAACGTACTTGTCCCAAGCAGGATAAAATTCTTCATCTTCGTCTTCTCCTTTTCTTTTTCCTTTTTCCTTTTTGTTATAGTTGGCTACCTTAGTCCACCGAACAAGCGCAGCAGTTAAGTAGTTGAGCTTCCTTGTACATTTGTTTGATTAAAGGTCTCCAACTTTGGCTCAGGTAGAAACAGCTCAGCTGCACAAAACCACAATGAATGAAGGGCTTGTTAGAGAGCAGTCAGTGAGACATTGCCGAGCTACTTTGTGAATTAGTCCTGAATAGGGGCTTGTTGTTTTACTTGTTCTCTTTAGTATGGAAGCACAAAACTCAACTTATTGTATATATATCACAGGAGATCTCAGAGCTAGTGTGCATGTGCCTATTGGGAGAATCAGCACTTTATAAAAAAGGCAGGCCCAGTTATATTATGAAAACAAATATCCTTCAGGTGTTTTTCAGTACACCGGTTAACAATGACATTTGCAAAGGTCAGGATAGAGTGTGTTAGAGAATATTTATGGACTGGTCAATTTGAGGATTTGAACATTGCTTGTTAATAAACAACCCAAACACCTCAACCCTTCCAAAGGGTGATTTGTGAAAGCAGCACTTAGTGTTTCCAATTTATATCTGTTGATGATGCCAAGATTCAAAAACTGAAGGGGTTCAGAAGGCAAATTCAATTGTTTTCCCCTCAACAAACCAACGAACCTACAACCTTTCAGAGTTTGACTAGCCTTTCAGATCCAGCTCAGAAAGGACCCAGTTCAGAGTGGACTGGAAACATAGAAATGGCTCCATGTGATTCCTGGGCTTCTGTGTGCATGCCTTCTCCATACTCTCCTCTAAATTGAAACATTTTAATCATGACCCTTTCCTAAGATTTCCCGACTGTATCCGCCAGCACAACTGCTGCACAGGGTGAGGTCAGCCAGCAGGACAGCCAAAAAGGGGGTGAAAGAGAAGAGAAGATAGGGGTGAGCTGAATTACAACGTTCAGCCACTATTTATAGCCACTATGCTAGCACAAGGGCAGACCAGGGTAAAGGTCGTTGTTGTTTAGTCGTGTCCGACTCTTCGTGACCCCATGGACCAGAGCGCACCAGGCCTTCCTATCTTCCACTGCCTCCTGGAGTTGTGTCAAATTCATGTTGGTTGCTTTGATGACACTGTCTGACCATCTCATCCTCTGTCGTCCCCTTCTCCTCTTGCCTCCACACTTTCCCAACATCAAGGTCTTTTTCAAGGAGTCTTCTCCTGAGATGGCCAAAGTACTGGAGCCTCAGCTTCAGGATCTGCCCTTCCAGTTAGCACTCAGGGTTGATTTCCTTTAGAATGGATAGGTTTGTTCTCCTTGCAGTCCAGGGGACTCTCAAGAGCCTCCTCCAGCACCACAATTCAAAGGCATCAATTCTTCGGCGGTCAGCTTTCTTTATGGTTTAGCTCTCACTTCCATACATCATGACAGGAAAAACCATAGCTTTGACTATTCGGATTTTTGTTGGCAAGGTGATGTCTCTGCTTTTTAAGATGCCGTCAAGGTTTGTCATTGCTTTCCTCCCAAGAAGCAGGCATCTTTTAATTTCATGGCTTCTTTCACCATCTGCAGTGATCATGGAGCCCAAGAAAGTAAAATCTGTCACTGCCTCCATATCTTCCCCTTCTATTTCCCAGGAGGTGATGGGACCAGTGGCCATGATCTTATTTTTTTTGATGTTGAGCTTCAGACCATTTTTTGCACTCTCCTCTTTCACCCTCATTACAAGGATCCTCCTCACTTTCTGCCATCAGACTGATATCATCTGCATATCGGAGGTTGTTGATATTTCTTCCGGCAGTCTTAATTCCAGTTTGGGATTCCTCCAGTCCAGGCTTCCGCATGATGTATTCTGCATATGTTAAATAAGTTGGGGGACAATATACAGCCTTGTCGTACTCCTTTCCCAATTTTGAACCAATCAGTTGTTCCATATCCAGTTCTAACTGTTGCTTCCTGTCCCACATATAGGTTTCTCAGGAGATAGATAAGGTGGTCAGGCACTCCCATTTCTTTGAGGACTTGCCATAATTTGCTGTGGTCCACACAGTCAAAGGCTTTTGCATAGTCAATGAAGCAGAAGTAGATATTTTTCTGGAACTCTCTGGCTTTCTCCATAATCCAGCGCATGTTAGCAATTTGGTCTCTAGTTCCTCTGCCCCTTTGAAATCCAGCTTCTACTTTTGGGAGTACTCGGTCCACATACTCCTGATGCCTACCTTGTAGGATTTTGAGCATAACCTTGCTAGTGTGTGAAATAAGTGCAATTGTACAGTAGCTGGAGTCTTTGGCATTGCCCTTCTTTGGTATTGGGATGTAGACTGATCTTTTCCAATCCTCTGGCCACTGTTGTGTTTTCCAAACTTGCTGGCATATTGAATGTAGCACTTTAACACCATCATCTTTCAAGATTTTAAATAGTTCAACTGGAATGCTGTCACCTCCACTGGCCTTGTTGTTAGACAGGCTTTCTAAGGCCCACTTGACTTCACTCTCCAGGATGTCTGGCTCAAGGTCAGCAACTACATTGTCTGGGTTGTCCAGAATATCCAAATCTTTCTGATGTAATTCCTCTGTGTATTCTTGCCACCTCTTCTTGATGTCTTCTGTTTCTGTTCTGTTTGTCCTTTATCATGTCCATCTTTGCACAAAATGTTCCTCTAATATCTCCAATTTTCCTGAACAGATCTCTGTTTTTTCCTTTTCTTTTATTTTCCTCTATTTCTTTGCATTGTTCATTTATGAAGGCCCTCTTGTCTCTCCTTGCTATTCTTTGGAAGTCTGCATTCAATTTTCTGTAACTTTCCCTATCTCCCTTGCATTTTGTTTCCCTTCTCCTCTCTGCTATTTCTAAGGCCTCGTTGGACAGCCACTTCGCTTTCTTGCATTTCCTTTTCTTTGGTATAATTTTTGTTGCTGCCTCCTGTACAATGTTACGAGCCTCTACCCAAAGTTCTTCAGGCACTCTGTCCACCAAATCTAGTTCCTTAAAGGGTAAAGGTAGTCTAAGTAATTTCAAGAACACCCAAGCTAGGAGTGGGGTTGGATTCAGCACAGCTTGACTGTCAACTCAGCATCCTCAGCCACTGTTATTGGTTAGAATGATGCTGTAAGATGGCTGCTCCTCTGGAAATAGATACAATTTGAGGTGAATTTTCCACACACTTTCAGAATGGTCCTTTGGAAGTGCTACAACAAGGGACTTGCCTTTTCCATTGCAAACCTTCCTTCCTTCCTTCCTTCCTTCCTTCCTTCCTTCCTTCCTTCCTTCCTTCCTTCCTTCCTTCCTTCCTTCCTTCCTTCCTTCCTTCCTTCCTTCCTTCCTTCCTTCCTTCCTTCCTTCCTTCCTCCTTCATATCAGAGTGTTCCACGATTCATAATCATGGCTGCACTTAAAAAATAGGCAAAATTCAAAAACAATTAAAATGTAAAGACAATTACACTGTTTTTGACCAGAGGTAGTCACAGCTTGAGATGTGTGCAGAAACCTTTCCTCAGGTTCAGCTGTTTATGCGGGTTCAGGATTTGGCTGTTTGGTGCTTCCCAGCCCTGCCTCCTTCAGGAGGTGCCCACTCAGAGGCAACACCCAGAGGAGGTGGGGCAGGTAAGCCAAGCTGCTGCTTTAGGATGCTTTTCTTTTCATATGTTTGATATTTTGAACTCTGGGCATTTAGATATATTCATTTGACTCACCTCTGTTGCTGAGGAGAGTTGGGTTTTTTTAATAGATAGACCAAGCAGTCGTAAGATCGAATCCACATGACGGAGTGAACGCCCGTTGCTTGTCCCAGCTCCCGCCAACCTACCGGTTTGAAAGCATGTAAATGTGAGTAGATAAATAGGGACCACTTCGGTGGGAAGGTAACAGCGTTCCGTGTCTAAGTCGCACTGGCCATGTGACCACGGAAGATTGTCTTCGGACAAAACGCTGGCTCTATGGCTTGGAAACGGGGATGAGCACTGCCCCCTAGAGTCGAACACGACTGGACAAAAATTTTCAAGGGGAACCTTTATCTTTACCCTTGAAATGCAACAAGGAAAACTAGCAACAACAAAAACTCTAATGGATGCTGAAAAAATGTTGAGGCAAAGTTTCTGGATGTTGGCTTCTCATTTAGGTCTCAAGCATCCCTTTGTATGTGCATCATCAAGCACATGTAGCAAACAGAGCTTGGAAAAGTTCCTTTTTAAATGACAGCTCCAAGAACCCCTGTTGGTCATATTGGATGGGGGATTTTTAGTAATTGCGCCCCCACAAAAAATTCCCCCTAGCTCTGCTAGGAAATGTATGAGGATGGAAAGAAACAACACAGCAATTATAAAACAGTTTTCTAAATAGGAAAGCGGGATGGGGGCAAGGAAATGCACTCTATTTTACCATCTACAATCAATGCACATTCTGGACTCTGTTCACATTTGCTCAAATTGATCTGCGCTACAATATCTTCACAGCAGCCTATTTTTAATTGGAATACAATGTTTCCTTAATTAAGCAGGGCACATAAATGATGTCATTTGGTTTAACTCAGCAGTGGATAATTTGTTATTAAATCCCTTAATGGCTAATGTTGACGTCTCTGTCGTTAGCTTGTTTCTTTTCTCAATCTTGATTATCATAGGCCCATTAAAAATGTCTGAAAAACCCTTTCCTCATTAATCCTCTCAAGGAAATGCTGCTGGTACCAGATTAAGTAAAGCTCACATTTGAAACTATTCTCTCCTGTATGACACATAGTAAGTGGTCGGTAATCCACATCTTAATCTCCTTGTTGCATGGCTTGGTTTACTGTAACTGATACCCCTGTGACTCTTGCAAACTCCTATTGTATTACTTTGAAAGTCCAGCTCCTCTTCCTGTTTTTTCTCCCACTGGAATGTCTCAAAAAAAGCAGCCTTGAAGTTGACCAGAATCTTTTCAGAAGTTGCTGTTAAGAATGAAAGAGAAGAAGAGAGAGAAGAAGGGAAAGATTGCTTTAGATATGACATCATATTGTTATTTACTTTTCTAAACCTGCTTTAAGCAAAGTGTCTCAAATGATGATAGCTGTCAGGTTTTTCTACTTTCAAAACTTCTTTGCATTGCATAGTTTTATCAGTTTCAAAATTATTTTTTTCATAGTAAGTCTGAAAAGTTATCGGTGTCCTGTCCACCATATTTTAACATATCCTGCCCTGACAAAGAGTTCAAGAATGTTGTTATGTGCCGTGAAGTTGGAACTGATTTATAGCAACCATAGTAGGGCTTTCAAGGCAAATGAGGTATTTAAGGAGTGGTTTTACTAGTTCTACTCTCCCAATTAGTTTCCATGGCTTTTGAAGCCCGGTCTCCAGAGTCCTAGTCCATCACTCTGTCCACTACACTGCACTGGGTATGAAGTAGTTTATTCTGCAGCAAGAATGGGCAAAATCCTATTGCTCAACTTTGTCCCCCATGTTTAACTTACACTGATTTAAAGTCTTCTATCCTCCCCCCCCCCAATCCTCCCTTTTCCCCTGGGGAAGCCTTTGAGAACCTTGGGATTGAGGGAGGTGAACCTTAAAAAGTCAACATTGCCACAGGATCAGTGCCGGCAGTCCTGATCCCAGCAGCAGTGATCCTGTGGTTTTTTTTTGTTTGTTTGTTTGTGTTTTTTTTACTTTTCAGTGTCCCTTTCCACCCCCACCCCCCATTCCGAGGCTCCCCAGGGCAAAAGGGAGCCTTGGAAATGAAAACAGGGCCAAGAGGATAGAAAATATTTAATTAGTATAAGTTAAACATCTGCAGTATCCAATCCGATTTTTGCTAGACATAAAGTTACACAACAGGATTTTGCCCACTGATGAAAACTGATAATGTGGTGCAATTTTAATACTGGTGTTGCTATATGCCATCAAGTTAAAACTGACTTATAGCAACCCAGATAGGGCTTTCAGGATAAGTGAGATATTTAAGGAGTGGTCTTACAAGTCCTGCTACCAGTGAGTTTTCATGAACGAGTGAGAATTCAAACCCAGGCCTCCCAAATCCTAGTCTGTTACTCTATCCACTATATCACACTGGTTATAATAATTATAACATTAGCAAGAGCATAAAATGAGCCTCAAAAATCAATCTTGAGGCAACCAAGAGCCCGAGGAAAGAGGTAATCGTTACACTGCTTCTCCCTCCCTGATATCAAAGGGGTAACTTTTCTTATAATTTTCTTCTAACTTTCAACTGTAAAAATTACTATTAAAAGACCATTCCTAGTTACTATCACACAGATTAGCTGCAAAGACGGCCAATACTGAGGTCTGTTGACTAGACTTCCATTGGTAAGCACATTCACATTGAGAGAGACAATCAGAATCATTACAATGTTTGGATTCCTGGCCACCAAAGTTTCTAAAGGTTAAACCCAGCACTTCAAATGAATCATAAAGTTAGATCTGGAGGAGTTTCCTTGAAGTTGAAGCTTCTGCAATTCCAACCCATTGTTTTCTATCAAGTCCACCAGATGTTCATTTTCTTGTTGTCCAAACCTGTGTATATTGATTCAGAAGTAAGGTCCACTGAGTTCAATAATCTTACTTACATATTATTTTTGTCTCCCTCTTAGCTCATCAGTCGAACCACTTGTTTCACCTCAGAGGTGTCAAATATTCGACCCTCCATATTCTGTTTAACTGTGACTCTAACTAATTTATCCAAAGGTGCGATAACCTGGGAGTTGCTATCTATCAGCATCTTGAGGGCAACAGATTCATCACTCCACCATACATTTCTGACATGCCCTAACTTCACTGGAAGTTAAATAGACTGTAGTAGCCCAATTGTTTCCATACATACACCAGACAAGTCACCTGTTGGCTCATATGCCAAAGTCCTAACCCCCAAAGTGTCAGCAATGTAGTGCAGGCATCCCTGTTCATTCCCCTTGCTGCCATGCAGTGGTAAAATGCAGGAAGTTGTAGAAGGTGGGCAGTGAATCTGCACAAGGAATCTGGGTATCTAAGAAAAGTCAACACATCCCATTCCCTTCACATGCTCTCCAGAGCTTCACAAGTTTCTCTGTCTTTTTGGACTATAATACTCAGAAGCCCCAGCTGGGACGTTCTGAGGGTTATAGTCCAGAAGAAGTCCATTTTGCAAGTGGTGAAGCAAAGTATAGGTGGTTTTCTTTAAAAGGAGCAGGAAGTGCCATTGGCTGCCTTTGCTGTGGTTCCTGCCTAGAAGGGAGCTATTTAACTGCTTTTACCCATAAGGCCAGTGTTGATGCTGTCTGAGTTGTAGGCAGCCACCAACGCAAGGAGAAACTGATGTTCTAAACAGTACATCCGGAATGACCTTCATGTTCTAAACATTACCAGATATTTCTGTAACCAATAACTATTTTAAAAAATAAACCAAGGGAGAAGAGGGTTCATTGTCTCTGTTTCAGTTCTGAAAGTCATAGGCATGTCAACACAGTCCTACAGTTAATCACTAAAATCTAGTGAAATACTCGGGAACATGAGCTTTATTTTCCTTACATGAATAATGCAATGGATAATGAAACGGCTTAAACTTGGATCATCAAAGTCAAGAAATTTCTTTAGGCTGCAAGCCCATGCACACTTCCTGGGAATACAAGCCACTGAATATAGCAGGGTTTACTTTGAGTAGTCAATTGTCTGAGCAGAAAATTTCTGCTAAATTCCATTTATTGGAAAAGTGTTGTGTAGAGGCTCCATAGTAATGAACTGAGGCATTCTTTGATTGCTTTGCTGAATTTAATTTATACTTGCTGGTGTTGGCACTTCGCACATTACATTTTAAGCTAATAACGGAAGTGCAGAGGTGCCAAACACATGCTGCTAATCCCATGTCTCATACAGATACACTGCTGGGAAATCTAGTGGTGTCGAGACTTAAAGCTGAATTTACACTCAGTGGAAAATGAAAATGAATTTCTGAATAATGTGTGAAATGGTTAGGTAAAGACAAATATGCACTGAAACCTTCTTGAAATGTGGATTAAATGCTGAACATTTTGATGGCTAGTATCTATGCCTACTGGCTTTGCTAAGCTTAAGGAATAAGGTCATTTTAAGCCTCAGCTTTTTTGGGCTTGTGCAGGTTTTTATAATAACTGACCACCTTGATTTGTGATCAAGCACTTTAAAGTTCACATATTTCTTATTTGAACTTTGCTAGGTGCAGTAATTTCATTCTGGATTGGATCTGCTTATTCAGAGCTCATTAATTACAGGAAACTGGGCTCCCGCTCACATATCTTCTTCCCCCATCTTCCCCTTAGGCTAGTCAATTTATCTGACATTTAATGAGGAGTTTTAGATTTTTTGCAAGTTACCAGAAGTGGGCCTTGAGTGTGTTAGCTTGAGAATTCTAAATAAATGGTCTACTCTCAGACTTCTTTGAGGGCAAAGCATCTTGTCAAATTAAAGGATATGCTTTATTCTTTTTAGATGTTCTAATCACACAGTGAAGAGATAATAAGAGCTGGTTTTTCTCTCATCTTACACAGACATCAATAGCTTATTTGTGTTTACTCCTACCTTTGCTGAAGTGGAAAGTGACTTTCAGTTAAGAATTTCAGTATAATTACCTTTCCTCTCTTAAGTATCAACAATAATTCAGGATGGTTCAGACAATGCTCCTATTTAATTTTCTTTTCTAAAAAATCTGGACAAGTAAAATATTCATTTTTTTTTCTTTAAGGAAGAGAACAGTATCATTTGTAGTTGTTATAATTTGATGCACCAGAGACTAATTATATAGGCCCTTAACTCCCAGAAGCTGCCCTTCAGTGACTTAAAACTCCTGTGTGAAACAAGGTTATCTATTTCATTGACAAACCCATTTTTAGCATACATGACAGCCAGTGAAAAATCATATTAAGGGTCTTCCTGATTGGCTATTGAACATAATTGCTGGATATCGAAGAACTGCTGGATAGCTCAGTGGTCGGAGTTCAATTCCCCATTGTGTGCCTCCTTGACAGCAGATGGATTTGATGATCCATAGGGTCCCTTCCAGCTCTGAAGTTCTAAGATGATGATGATGATGATAGGCACTATGTCTTTTAATACAAGTAACCCCATATGTTTCCTCCATGAACCTGTAGGTTTTTTGGGGGGGAGGGATAGCGTAGTATTGTATTCAGCATATACTGAGAAAATATAGATGTTTTCAAGTTGGTTGAAATCCCACTGGACTTGTCATAGCACAAAATTATGGCCACAGAAGTTCATTCTTGATTGTGCAATTGTTGCTGGATGTAAGTTCCTTCATGGTGCAACTTAGAATAACTTTGAATTAGGCAGGCATAGCTGCACAACAGGATTTTGGCCAATATTCTGAGAGTACAACCCGACACCTGGTTACCTGGTAAATGTGGTGAACTCAGTGACAAATGCTTGTGGATAGTCTTATTAATAGGATTGTACTGTTAATAAACAAACAAAACATATTTTCTCATTTATTTTTTTCAGTCAGTTAAAAGAATGCTCAAAGAGGCTAAGAAACATCATGAAAACAATTTAATATGTTAGAACTATTAAAATAATTGCAATAGCAGGTAGAAACATGATACTACTATGAATGTTTGGGTCCGTTTGACTAAAGGGGGAAAATCCCCGAGAGAAATTATAGAGGTTTTCAATACTATCCATATTGTGGATACAATGGAGACATAGTTGATTCTTTCTTGCCCTTAGCAGCAGAACAAAATAAAGCCCAATCAGTAGATTAAAAGAGAAAGGACTTATTCACACAATCAACATATCCTTGTTATTTTCATCCCTGCTCTCTCCACCTCTCTCGCAGTTGACTTTGCCACTGTATGTGTAAATGACTTTGCCCCCCCCCATGCACAGGATTCCATTGTGACCAGAACCAAAGGGATTGAATGCAGTTGCTGCAGGAGGAAGAAGAAAACTATGTGGGCAGAGGTGGAGTAATGTGCATGCGCACACATTCACACAGTTTAGTGGGAACCTTACACAAAATATATTATTAATTTACTGAAATCAATGCAAAATTAATTTACTTCCCACCAGGATGGCAGCTCCGATGGCTTTACCATAGGGCTAGACAAATGCATAGAGAACAGGTCTATTAAGGGGAATTAGTTCATGCACCTAAATAGTGTTGGGTTTACAGATTGCTGTTCTGAATATAAGTTGTAGTTATTGGATGAGGAGGAACATCCATCAAACTGTGAGTAAGAGCTGTCATGTTTTTGCCCTGCTCTGAGCTTTTCAAATGAATTTGACTTTTGTTATGTGAAACATGGAAATGGATCAGATGAACCCTTGATCTAATGTCTGATAAACTCTTCTTTCTTTCTTTCTTTCTTTCTTTCTTTCTTTCTTTCTTTCTTTCTTTCTTTCTTTCTTTCTTTCTTTCTTTCTTTCTTTCTTTCTTTCTTTCTTTCTTTCTTTCTTTCTTTCAAAATATTTTTACCTTGCCTTTCTCCATAAAAAGATCCAGGGTGGCTTCCAGCATTAAAATTATTTCTAAAAATAATAAATTCTTCAAATATTTTCAAAGAATCAATTAACATGATGTTAAAAATATTAAATAAAAGCATTATTAAAGCAGATCAAAAGCAACACAAAATAGCAACTGTCCTGATTTTAAAAAACTATCTTAAACAGCCAGTCACTGAGGGGAAAGCTTGCCTGAAGAGAAAGGTCTTTACCCATTTTTGGATGGACAGCAAAGATGGGGCCAGGCTCCGTCCTGTGGCCCCATCGAACAAATCCATGAAAGTGGCAGGACCAAGATAAAGGCCTTCCTGATGATCTTGACACTTGAGCAGGATCATAAAGAGAGATGTGGTCTTTGAGACAGCTTGGCCCCAAACTGGCTTTAAAAGTTGAAACTACTGCTTTGAATTGTGCCTGGAAATGGACTGGAAGCCTGTGGAGCTGCTGTAATAGGAAAGCTATATGGGATCCCTGTAACCAGCCCCAGTTAACAGTCTGTCTGCAGCATTTTGGACCTGCTGGAGTTTCTGAGCAGTTTTCAGAAACAACCCCACATAGAGCATGCCATAGTAATCCAGCCAGATGTAACTAAATAGGGAGGTACTAAAAGACATGCTGGTAATATCAGGACTTAAAAACTCACATTTTGAAGGTAATTTGTTATATAACTAGTTACAAAGCCCTTCCCCGCATTAATTAGTTATCAATAATATTGCCTCCCCTCAAATTTTTACTAACTCATTATCTCACTGGTTACATCCTTAATTTTTTTTCCATAATTTTCTTTAAAGTCCTTAGGCTTGATGAACTGCTGGGTAGCTCAGTGGTTTAGGTATCTGACTGCAGTGCCAGAGGTTGGGAGTTGAGTTTCCAGCTGTGCTTCTTTGACAGGGAATGGACTTGATAACCCACAGGGTCCCTTCTGGCTCTGCAGTTCTAAGATGATGATGATGATGATGATGATGATGATGATGATGATAAGAAAAGGCAGAACGCTTTACAAAAATCCTCAAAAACGTTCTTAAAATTCCTTTAAAGGTAAACACAAATTAACTACAAAACTTTACTCACTTCATGCAAAAAGTAATGCAATTTCTTGTCACCATGTTACTCCTGAACTGTAATTTTGCTAAGCCTTCTTTGCAATAATAATTGTAAAAACAACAACAATAATGAGTTACTGGCAATGACATTATTTGTAATTCAGTGCTTTCAAGCTCTGGATAAGATCCACACTGTAACAACCTCCTTCTACCTCACAAAGGGGCCGTTACGTCACACTCAATCACTCTTTGTTTCCACTGCTACCAACCATTCCCTCAAATGAAGCTTCAGGCCACAGTATGATTTCAAAATAAAAACTTAGGTTTATTGTGTACAAACAAACGGAATGGTAAATCACTTGAATATAAATAATAAAGCAATCACTATAATAATATAACAATCACACACACACTCTCACAGACCCTCACTATATAGCACAATTTTTATCTCACAGTATCCCCAATCCCTATCTCCCTATCTCACAGTCCTAACCGTCCCTATCTCTAAGCCCTATCTGGCCCTATCTCAATCACTCACACCATTCACTCCCCTTATATACAACAGCTCCACCCCTTATGTCCCACCCTCCATCACGCCATTGGCAGATGACACACAGGTTCAGCAGTGACGGGCAGGTGATGTCATAGCTGTATGTAACACACACATTGTAGAAGAATGTTCCTGAAGGATGTCTTGCCTTTATCCAGGGCCTGCATCCAATAAATTGAAGGTGACCTCCTTGATTAAATCTCTGAAGAAGTGGATGGTAATCCACAAAGTTTATAATGAATGAATTTGTTAGTCATAAATGTTCCACAAAACTACTGTTGTTATTGTTGTTGTTGTTGTTGTTGTTGTTGTTGATGATGATGATGATGATGTTCTCTTTAAAAATATTACGAATGTTGTAAAGACTTTTGAATAATAACTAAAGTGTCTATGGGTGGACTATGTCTGCCATCAGCTCCTACCAGCATAACCAGTGATAAGAAATTATGCAAGTTGCAGTCCAGCATCTGAAGGATCATAATTGCATACCATTACCTTAAAGTACAAAACTATGTATTAATTATGGTGCATAAATAATAAATTCATAGATTGTAGGGTTGGTTCTATGGTGATGAGTTGAGATGATGCTAGCGATGAGTTCTTGTTAAAGGTATTCAACAGATAAATTTGGATTATTTGGAGGTGTGTTGAGTAGCAAAAGTAAAATTAAGCTGAATTTATGTTTTTAAATTATAGATGATGCACACTTATGCTAGGTCGCTGTTCTGCAATGGGAAATGTTGTTTAGTGTATCTCTGTTTTATAATAGGGAATTGTACATATGAAAAGCTAATGATTCATTCAGTGCCCAACAAAATTATTAAGGAGAAGCTCTTTTTTTAAAAAAAAATTAAGCATTGTGAAAATCATACATGTCTCTATTTTTGTGAAGTGTCCAAATGAGTTTATAAGGTAGAAATATTTGCAAAACTTCATGAGTTGGTTATGCATGTCGTCTTGAGAGTAGTGCTCAAAAATACTTGAGCAGTTTTTATTCTACTTTTGCAGGGAAGACTGTATTGCAATAGTAGGGGACGCAATATGGAAAATACACAAAATGACATGTTATATTCCAAACTTTCCAGTTTGTGCACTTATAATAATCACAATAATAGCCACCATTCAACCATATCTGACTAATGTCAGTAACAAAAATGAGAATAGAATGTGTCTTGTTCTATAAGTAGTAGTGGAAGTCTTATGTTATTAACTTACCATTTTTTTTTCTTGGTCTTTTCAAAATAAACTGAACTGACCATTTTAAACATATGAATCAGAGCACCTGCTGCTGCGTTAGACTCCTATTCTGTACTAAGCTACATATTAGCTTCTCAGCTTCGTGCTTTAAGAAAGAAAACTATAAATACACTTACATAAAGAAATTTCAACACAATCCCCACCACTTTAAAGTCAGCTGTTTGTTAAGAAAAAAAGATTGCCCTCTATAGATAATCAGATGCAGTTACACAATGCCTGAGCTTGTAGAAAAAACCTGTGAATTGTTTCCAAATGTACTTTTTATCTGAGTACAAGAAGAAACACAAAAGTCTAATGTGATACATAGAAACCAGTTTGCAGGGTTTTTTTACTCAATGCTTGACTTCAGTTTTGGCCCCTACTGGTAATTCACCATTTGTCTCACAACACACACACACACACACACACATATACATGGGCGGGGGGAGAGAGAGGAAGGGCGAGAGACTTTCTCTTAAACTGGGATGGATCAGCTCTTAATCCAAAGTACTCAACTGACGTCAAGATAGGATCAGGAGACTGATGCACAGCTCTTTTCATGCGTTCCAATATTTATATGATATACCTTGATACCAGACACTAAGATAAAAACCAGAATATCAGAAAAATTGCCACCGAATAATAGTCTTTATATATAGCTCATATTTTTGAGTGCAGTAATCAGACAACAATGTGTTACGGCCAGGATGTGATCACTTTTTAAAATGAAGGTAGAAATGATGGGTGTTACTTTCAATTATAAAATACTGAGTTTAAGTGCTACTCCTGTCCTTTGAAGTTGCCGGCCACAGAGACTGGTGAAACATTAGGAAGAACAACCTTCAGAACATGGCCAAAGAGCCCCAAAAACCCACAGCAACCATTAGATCCCAGCCGTGAAAGCCTTCACAAATACATTGAGTTTAAGAGTTACTTTAGATTGTAAAATATGTTTAAGAGTTCTCATGCTGGCAAAAAGCATGATGATAACTGCTTATATAGGGTTTATGATTTTGAATAGCTCACTGAGTTGGAGTATGTGACTTCAGAGCTGCAGGCTGAGATTCCCTGTTGTGCTTTCTGGGAGAGGAGCCAGCCTGCGTAGCCTTGGGCAAGCTGCACAGTGTTAGACCAGCACTAGAATAGGGGAATGGTAAACTGCATTTAAATATCTTACAACTAGCAAATGATGGCAAGGGTTGCAATAAGTCAGAATTAACTTGATAGGACATAATTGTTATTAATTAGAAATATAATGCATTGTTTGCAGTACTATTTTGTTTATTGATACAAATTGTAATGTCCTCTCTGGGTTTTCTAAATTATTATTAATGAGCTAAGACTGTGAGCAGTGATTGGATTGTCCATCATGTTCCCTGTTAAAAGACAATGGCTCTATAGTCAAATTTATGACATGAGACATGATATGCTATCCAGATCTGGTAAAAAACCACTGAGCTTTTTGTTATTATCTCTAATAAGACTTGGATAACTATCTCAAATCAAATGACCAAATCACTGTGGTGGTGTTGAAAATGAATTAGTCCTCTAGATATGAGTAGTCAATTACTAAATTTCAGGATGAACCAATTTTAACATTAACAATAAAATCACTGTTCAGGAATAAAACTTTAAAAAATTTTCCCCACAATGTTTTTCATTCTACACCAGTGTAAGGCTGCATTAGTTAGATGTTCCTGTATTTCACAAACAATCTTCTCAGTGCTATAGTTCCAAGTTTTTCAATTTGATGCATGCATGGGAATTTGTTTCTTCAGATGTTGCTGGACTCCAGTTCCCAGCCAGCATCATTAGTGTCAAGGAATTGTAGGAGCTGCACTCTTAGAACATCTGGAGGATCCTGGAGTTCCCACCCATGACTGAATCAGTACAATACCGTACTATAAGAGCAGCATATTTCTCTTAACCATACTCAGTAAAGTTAAAGCTGAACTTCTTTGTATACTTCCATTGAAATCAGTGGCACTTGTCTGTAAAACCATAGATCTATAGATCTGTATGGTAAATTATATATAGTGACTACATTCAGATATTCTACTAGGCTGCATATCCTGACTCTGATTAAATTATTAAACCATGAAAGAACACAGGACAGTTTTATATGCAAAGTCGTCAACTTTATATCTCTTCTCTTCTCTTCTCTTCTCTCTCTCTCTCTCTCTCTCTCTCTGCAATTGTAGCTATACGTATTCTTTATACAACACATAAGGTTTTAAAATGGAGCACATAAGAATTGCTATACAGATGTTGCACAGCATTAATTTTATGATTTGGCCTGTTGAAGAGAATGCTCCTGCTTGATTCCATTTTGTGGTAGTGCGCTCACTTATCAAGGGGGGAGGAACCTGTGTTAGAGGAAAGAATAGCTAATTCCCATGGATCTCTGACAAATTACAATTAGATTTATTTAAACTAGCAAGTCAACTCCTTATCTGCACAATGAGGAAGCCAGACTTTCCCTACTAATATTGTTGGTTACCCTAAGGTTGCCTTTACAAAATATTTGAATGGTGAAAGGTGGACTCTAAGGTCATGAGTGAAACACCATTTTAAACCAAAACAACTAAAAATTAATATGCAATAAGCATTTTGGACCACAGTCCATGTCCAAAAAAGTTTAGATAGTAATGGCTGGAGCCCTATAGGTATTCATGAAAAATTTGTGTAACATGCTGTGTGATCGTTGACAAGGTGGGCTCACTGACAATTCATCTCAGTTGTACAAATGGGCTTGTGACCAGGGAAATGACCAAGATGCACACCAGCAGCTTGCTAATTAGTTGCAACTAGTTGTGACAACTTACATACACTTTACACTTTACATGGTGTTGGTTACAGGGATTACATAACCCCTTTGTTACAGCAGCTTCACTGGCTGCCAGTCTGTTTCTGGGCTGAATTCAAGGTGTTGCTTCTAACCTAGAAAGCCTTAAATGGCTGGTGTCCAAGCTATCTCAAGGACTGCATCTCCATTTATGAGCTTGCTTGAGTGTTAAGATCATCAGGAGAGGGCTTTCTCTTGGTCCCATCACCTTAACAGATGCATTTGATGGGGACATGAGAAAGGGCCTTCCCATCTTTGCTGTCCTTCTGCAAGCAGGTGAAGACCTTTCACCTTGAGGCCCGGGAGTGGTCAGATGTTTGCCAGCCGGGATGTGCCATCTTCAGGACCACATGGCCTTGGGCATGAAACTCGCCCATGGTTCTGAAAAAGAGAGCCTGTAATATTTCTGCTACCAGCAACATTCCACACTATAGCAGGCCCCTCTCTTGTTGGTTACAAGTTAAATGCAGTATAGTGTGGCCCTGTTTCATTCCATCATCTGAGTCTCGTCTCTTGTTGGGAAGACAAAGTCTTTTGGTGTTGCTTATGTTTTTAGTATAGTATTTGATCGATCCGTTTCCATATTTGTATACTCACTATTGTTATCTGTAGTATTGTCTTTTAATGATACACATAAGCCACCTTAAGGAAAAAGATGGGGTAAAATTTTAAAATAAAATACAGGGACACCAGTAGAACTGTGGTCACTACATTTGTTAGTCTTTATGATGCTGCAAGTCCATCATTTTTGCAGCTAAAAAACCAAACAGATATATTTCCTCTGTAGAAATGATTAAAACCCAATAGCTCATTCTGTTCCATACAAATTTTAAACTGAAAAAAAAAATCCATGTCAGAAGGTTTTTAAAAGTATTTTCACTGTTGTAACAAGCAGTGGCATCCATTATAGGGACTAAGGCTGTTTTGGTATAGAATTCCTGGACATTGCTATTCCACAAATGAGTTAATTTAAGACTTTTTTGTTGTAGTTGTTTAGAAAAAAATAATGCCACACAGGCAGTTTATTACGATTAGCATTGCCTTGTTCTGTTCCTTTTAATCTGGATGGCCTAAATTGCACATTATTTACTTGTTGTGCAAATTGGCATATTTTGCAAGTAAAGCATATTATTAATTGTACTGATATTCTATTGTTGTGTTACAGCCTTAGCACCATGTATATAGTAAACACTGATCAGATAAGGCCAATATATTAATGTTTGCACAGCTGGATGTGGAACCAGGCATCTCAAGATCAAAAGCCTGCCCCATCAGTGCTGGAATTTGCTGCTGGATGCCACTACCACCTGGCAAAACCAAATTAACAGGATTGCTGTGGAATCATGGGGACAGGGAGAACATGCAAACCAGCCACACCTATTGGTGGTATAAATTATAAGTGACATTCTCAATGGCATTTCTTGCCATCAGTTTTCTGTTCATGACAGATCTAAGAAAACATCACAGGAAGCTCTGACAAGTGACCCATTCCAAGAGAAAATGGGGAGAAAAATGAGGTAAACAGTAGGAGTTGCACTGTAAAAGTAAAGTTATTTCATTCAGAGATACAAATTAAACATTTATTGCGTCTATAATATGTTCTAGTTTGTACATATTCATCCTGTTTAATTTTTCATTGTAGTCCAGGTGTTAATTAGTTCGCCTGTGCACCCACCCAGTTTGTTAATGACTGTATTTAAGAGAATTACATATGGAGAGATGCAGCAGGTAACAGTAAAAATCTCAAAGCATCTCCAACAAACCCACATCCACTCTTTGACTCCCACCTTGTCTCTCCAGAGTGAAATCAGAAAGTTTTATTTTGGAATGTCTGTGAATTTGGAACACCAGAGAGTGCTAGGACTGCATTATGGAAAGAAAGAACTATCCACCTCTTAAAATAGAAGGAACCCCATCAAAATCTAACCTCTGGTCATATAGAGAACTGGATTACTTTGAAATCACTTAATATGCCATCGACTGAAGCTGGCAGAAAGAAAATGAACCTAAGAAAATTGGGGAGGGGGGTTTGCACTGACACAGTTATGTGTGAGTCTAGAGCACAGATATCATACCTACGTCACAGTGTACCCCTCAACGTACACTATGGAAAATGCTATCTGCTTCAAATGCTCTTGTTGTTGCATGTTTTGGGGCAAAAAGTATCTGTTTATTAATTGCATCATGGTGCTTCCAATGTGAACAAAGAATGATTAGGATAAGTTTTCATATTTGTACAGTACATGACTTTAAAGGGCTATCTCCCAAGTCAAATTTCCCCCTTTAACTAGTTTCTTTGGAAAGCAGGGTACTCAAAACATTTCCCAGCATGTTTATCTCCAGATGTTTTGGTCTCCACACTGTACAATTTCTAACCAACATGGCTGCTGATGGAAGAGGGAGGCTATCACATGACATAGCAGCCTCCCCCAATGTAGCATCTTCCAGAAGAGCTGGGCATCATAAATTTCTTAGCCTGCAAGGTGCCACACAAGACTGTTGTTTTTGTTGCAACAAATGCACCTAGCTATTTCTCTGCAAAAGCGTAATTTTGACCAGCCTGTTTTGCCATTTCTTGGTTGTTTACCCATTAACAAAGGGCAAAAATTCAGAGAGGATATTTTATGTCCAGATGTGGCATTATAGACCAATGACATTTACTGGCAATTAACATGGCTATGAATCTTTAGAAGAGTTGTAACAAATTATTTCCATCTCCTGTGCTAACCAGCACCGTGTTGCAGACACCTGTAGCCTTCACAGTACAGTATCTTATAAAACAGCATGCATGGACTTGGACACTGAAACTAATGAATATTCAGCTTGTGTCACCAGGTGTAACTACAAAGAGGATACCCATTTACTACAGCTCAGGTCCTGTAATTCTTTCTAGCTGACAAGTCATGCCTTTGAGCAGGCAGAGATATAGGTAATGTTACCTGCACACCCGTATTGATCAGATTTCTCTGTTCTGAGCAAGAGAAAAATGTACAGAATTACAGCTTAGTTTGTTTAGTGTTTTTTTTTTCACCCTAATGGTGGGTTGGCTCCATTTCCACCCCCTCTTTTGCAGAACAATGGACTCTTGCCAAGTATTGTAATAAACAGGGAATTATTGAAAGCTATCCACTGTAGTGCTAGGTCATTTCAGATGAAGGGATCAGTCAGAATTTCATAAAGTATTTATTTAACTGCCAAAAGAATTCTCAACCTCCCTTTCATGTATGTCCGAATTGATGCTAAGTTTCCGATTGTGGCTGTCACCAAACAATGACATATTTCTTTTCTTCTCTTAAATTCTCTGTATCATTCTCTATAAGAGGGCAATTTGTCTGTCATGCAGCTAAAACAGGGACCAATCACGGCCCTCATTAAACTGACAGCACAGTTATTAGCAGTAAGCGAAGCCAACGGGCAATGAATTTAGCCACTGTTTTATGGCGAGCGCCAGTGAGATTTTTTCAGTAATTAATTTGATAAATATATTAATTATGAATTGAGTTGACAGTACAATCAGATTGTCAGGCTTCCAGACAGGCTCTTGTGATAAGTAGCTTTGTGATGAAGTGGTCGGATTTCAGTACCTGTCATCCTCCGGTGTCAGTTTCTTATCACTGTCCTAGCCATTCACTCTGTAATTTCCTGTGTGTTGTAATTAAATGGTGGCTTTCTGATTGGAAGTGACTCCTCAGTCTTAATCTCCCTTTCTCTCTGACTATACTGTTGTCGTCTTTTTCTTTTTAAGCCTTTTGTTTCAGCAGCTTTTAATGTCAGAAGGGGAGATTTCGTCATATGTAGATTTTGTTCTGAGGCCGGCAGGCTTTTGGAAATGACTTTGGTGACTTCCAAAGTTTTGCTGAGATGGGACAGAAAGACGGCAACTCTAGTTATGTTCTGTTGTAGGGGGTAGGTAATGTCATCTCAACCTGTCTACACAATAGCTGACCATGAAATACAATCACACCCACACACACACACATACACACACCACTGAGATACACTTAGCTAAGCTTTTTTTGGGGGGGGGAGGTCATAGAAAGAGGCACAGTGCACTGTACATTGTACAGAATCGTTGTGCAATGTTCCAGTTTTTTTTAATGAAATGAAATTAATTAGGAAGCATGCCTAAGGGCATCTAACTTTGGAGATACATGGTCAGATAAAATGTCTCAGGAACATTTCTTTAACAATGCAACGAGGGGGTTTCATTAGGATGTGGTTGCAACCAAAGGGTTACTTTTTAATGTTCTTGTTTGTTTATTGTTTTATAATCACAATAAAAGAGATTAATCCTGTCATCTTATTGTCTCCCCGTATTATGTGGCACAAGAGAGGGGGTACCCTTTATATGATAAACATACCCTTTTTGGGACAAGCAATTCTTTTGAGAGAGAAAATGGACATGATTAAAACTGGTGGAGCTCAAGAGAAGGTTTTTTAAAAAGAAAGATCAGGAAGGCAGCATCAGTATTGCCTTCCCATGCCACAGTTCTGAAACTCCTGCTTCCATCTGATAGTAATTTTTCAAAATCTCATTGGCATCATTGGTAATGGAAACATTTTCATATTGTGTATGTGAATGTTTTTCAGAAGCACACAATGAAGGCGGAGGTTAGCTCTGCCTTCCAGTCCAGACTATATGAGTATTTTACTTATTGTAATTTTAAAAAGTGATGTGGTATATGCAACACTATTAAAATAGCTTGCAATTATTTTTTTTAAACCCCCACACTTTTAATAATGTAAATGAAGGCCTTGTACCCAGCAGATCAGTCCCTTTACTGCATCTTGGAAGCATGTTGACAATTATGAGCAGTTATGTTGATGGCATAGCTTGGGAAAGTTACTTTTTTGAACTACAGCTATCCCCCCCCCCCCGACAACCTGGCTACTGATCATACTGACTGGGAGATTCTGGAAGTGGTAGATGAAAGGAGGAAACTCTTCTAAGCTCTAGTAGATTTATTATTAATAATAATTTAATTTTTTTAACTTTGCCTTTCTCCTTAAAAAGCACCCAAGGCTGCTTACATCATTAAAAGATTATGTTTAAAAGATAAAAATAGTTGGTATACAAATATTAAAAAGAATCAAACAAATACCACATTAAAAGTAGTAATAATCAAAATCAACACCAAAAAGCAGATTAAAAGCAAGAAAACAAAACGCCCCATTAAAAAGGGCCTTTGCCTGCTTGTGGAAGGGAAGCAAAGATGGGGCCAGCTTGACTTCCTGTGGAAGAGAGTTCCAGAGTTTGAGTGTAGCAAGAGAAAAGGCTCTCTCCCGTGTCCCCACCAAATGCATCTGTGAAGGTGGTAGAACAAGAGAAAGGCCTCACTTGATGATCTTCATACCTGGGCAAGCTCATGAAGGGAAACACAGTCCTTGAGATAGCTTGGACCCAAGTTGTTTAGGGCTTTATAGATTAAAATGAGAGTTTTGTATTGTGCTCAAAAACAGATTAGTAACCAGAGGAGCTCTTATAACCAAGGAGGTTACGTGATCCCTATAACCAGCCCCAGTTAACAGTCTGGATGCAGTATTTTGGAGACGCTGAGGTTTCCAAGCACATTTGAAAGGCAGCCACATCTACAGAAGTTGCAGTCATCTAGACAGACTGTAACTAGAGCCAATGTCACCATGGCCAGATCAAACCTCTCCAGGGGCACTAGTATGAACTGTGCAAATGCACTCTTGGACACTGCCAAAACCTGGAAGTACAGGCTCAGCAATAGTGCTGAGCTTGATAAACCAGTGGTTTCCTAATCTACTCCCTTGCAGTCTGAGCAAGTTGCAACAGTTGCTCTGTGCGGTGTGTTGCTCATTGTAAAGTTTTCCTCTTATAACACAGGAGACCAAAGCAAAAAGCAAAGTGTGCTGCTTATATAGTGCCCCATAGCACTTAAAGCATTCTCTGGGTGGTTTACAAGTTAATTATGCAGGCTACACATTGTGTCCCTCCCCACAGCAAGCTGGGTACTCATTTTACCAATCTCAGAAGGATAGAAGGCTGAGTCAACCTTGAGCTGGCTACATGGGATTGAACCCTGGGTCATGAGCACAGTTTTGGCTGCAGTTTAACCACTGTGCCACGAAGCTCCTGTACACTTGCAATAGAAGATGGTTGCAAGCGCAGTTTGCAATGTTCCATGCCAGCTATTTCAATTATTTTCTGCCTTTATTTTTGATTCCTGTCACCTCCCAAATTTTTAATGAATGGTGTTTGATTAATTGCATAGCAGTGTTGAGTCAATAGGTAGTGCATGGTCTCATCTAGAGGAGGGGCTCATCCCGAAATTCAATGTCTTGAAACTTCCCTACTTACATCATGAGCCACCCCAGTTGAATAGAATTGAAACTGTCATTTTAGGCTCACATAAAGACTCTAGGCATACAACTGGATGTTGGTAAAGCTGGTGAGATTTTTGCCTTCTTTCAATTCTGAACTCCATGCTCAAATCAATAGCAAAATTTCACTTGAAAACATTGAGTACATCTTTGTGTGCAGCAGACAGGACATTTATTAAACATACATAAATTCAAAACCCTTTCAAACAAGGAGAGGTAGTTACACAGTTCTTTTCATCCTCCCTACAATAAATAAGGTAATAAATGAATAAGTAAGCTTGTACAAGCATGATGAAGTCCATTCCATTCATCTCCTTATGCAGGAGACAGAATGAGAAGCAGAGACCAAAATTTTAAGTGATTCCGTAAATATCTCCGGTGTCCTCCAAATCCATTGTTTTTAATAAAGCAACAATTAATCAATTTCTATTTCTGTGTTTTGGTTAGGATTTGTAGCAATACACAAACATAAAATACAGAAAGTGCAGCCCTCATTATTTTTTTTATATAAAAAAATCCTTTTGGATTTGTTCTCACCAAGGATCCTGTAACATTAATATCAAATACAGTATCGAGAGGGTTGTGAAGATTTGACTAAGGAAAATGCTTTAGTTTGAAATTGTTGATGACTTGCAAGCTTCAAGAGAACACTATGGAGCTTTTGTGCATCTGTCAAACATCACTGCTTATTACAGAAGAAGGAATGAAAAATATGCAGGGTGCTTTGAAGTTAATATCAACTCGAACTCCAGCAGTATCTGACTAGTTAATGTTCTTGTTTTCATTTACAGTATAACTTTAACAGACGGCTAAATAAGAATTCTGTTAACTATTTGACCACTTTTAGGGCTTTTTAAAAGGGATAATTTTTTAATAAAAATATTTACTCTCTGTTGCAGGTGATATCTGCAACCTTAAAATGTATAATCAGAAATCAAGGTGAGGAGATAACTTGGTTTTATGGTTTATTATACACACAAAATAGCTGAGAGGGTTGATGTGAAACTTGGAAGTGTAGGAAGGGAAGGTTTGAGAATAGTTTGTGGAGGAAGGTTAAGAAATAGCTCAGCGATAGAAGCTTAATGTTTGCTTTCAATCATTTGAGGGGTCTTGAATGGTAAACCAGCCCCTCATTCTTGTAGCACTCTGGAACTGCAGAGCACTGGTTCTTAACCTTTGTTACTCAGATGTTTTTCGACTGCAACTCCCAGAAGCCTTCACCATCAGCTCTGCTGGCTGAGGTTTCTGGGAGTTGCAGTTCAAAAACACCTGAGTAACAAAAGTTAAGAACCACTACTCTAGAGCACTGGTTCCCGACCTTGTGTCCCCAGATGTTCTTGGATTAAAACTCCCAGAAGCCTTCACCAACAGATATGCTGGCCAGGATTTTGGGGAGTTGCAGTCCAAAAAACATCTAGGGACCTAAAGTTGAGAACCACTGCTCTCAATTGTACAGATTGGGTCATGGCGCAGTGATTTAACCACTGTACTGCAGCCAAAACTGTGCTCACAATCTGGGTTCAATCCCAGGTAGCTGGCTCAAGGTTGACACAGCCTTCTATCCTTCCGAGGTTGGTAAAATGAGCACCCAGCTTGCTGGGGGGGGGGCAATGTGTAGCCTGCATGATTAACTTGTAAACCACCCAGAGAGTACTTGAAGTGCTATGGGGCAGTATATAAGCAGCACGCTTTTCTGCTTTTGCTTTCTCCCAGGAAAATGGGATACAGATCAAAAATGTAAGTAAGCCATAGCATTTAATAACTGTTTGAAATGTCCTCTGACTTGTAAATTCTGCAGCTGACTGAAAATAAATATAAATAGGAAGAAAGCAAACAGAGGTCGCAGTAGTTTTGCTGAAATGTCTAGCTAGGCAATAATCAGTTATTTCAGATGAATGGTCTGCATAAGTCCATTCCTAGGGATTGGCCTCACAGCTGAGGTTCATACAGAATTAACAGGGCATACCATGCCATAGCCTTCCTGCCAATAGTCACAACAGTGGATGTGGTTTGCATTTTTTCTTACAGAATTATCCTCCTCCCTACAGAAACATTTTACTTGAAGAATGGGAGAGGGTTGCTTTATAGAGATCTGACTTTATAAATTCATTAATCATAATAACCTAGCCTCAGCTTCTGACCACAATAATCTCCGGGAGGTTTTTTTCCCCCCTCTTCCTCTGCTCTACCTCTGCAAAGCCCTGCTTCATGAAGGGTTCTGCAGGACTCAAAAAACAGTCTGTTTCTCAGATTTTATTGGTCTAATAAAGGTATCAACTTTTCCCCCGTTTTAGCTGGTGTGCTTCAGTTGCAGTTACAGAGCCAGGAGGCTTAGGTTCAAATTTCTGTTCAGACAGGTAAATCCATGGGAAGGTGGGTAGGAAAGCTTCCAAATGGAAGACTGTCTTCCCTAATGGAAGACACGTGACCACCCTATGCCACAACCAGATGCTCCAGCCCAAGGTGCAATCCATTCTACAATCTCTGATAAGCAGTTCTTGTTTTCATTGCTACAGTGGTGCCGCACCACTGGTAAGCATATGGAATATAGCTAGAACCGCCTGTTACTAGCCTGGCCCTCTTCGCCTAGGAGACTAAAGAACAGCATCTGCCATTGCTAGCAACCCTGAAGCTCTCTCGCAATGTGCAAACCTGAGCATGGGGTGGGGGCACATAATGGTGTTGAAACACACACTTCTTCCTTCATAACTGATGCTTGTACTGAGAAAGAAAGTCTGGGTCAACTTTCCCTTTTCTCTGGTATGCCAGCAAGAGAAATCTTTACACCAGAGGGACAGGTTGTTGTTGTTTTTTTTAAAAAAAAATGAATCTCTGTTTCCTGAACCCTGAGTTCCTGCGTGCACAGTTGCAACCCTGTTTATGGTCTCTTTCCTAATCTTCAGCAACCCTTGTAGCAACTAAAGGACTGAGTGGGAATATCTTTCCTCCTACAATATGCTGCCATTTATTCCTTGATTTTTATAATTACAGTATTATCAAATATCCTACCATTGCCAAGCAAATGGCAGAGGGCACAAATTAGGAAGCAATCTATGCTGGATAGATCACTGGTTCCTAACCTGTGCATTGTGAACCCCAAGGGGGTCGCTAAGTGTATTCTGGGGTGTCATAGCAGTTCCTGCCATACAATCCAACATGGCAGCCATGAGGTGCAGGAAAAACGAAATGGTGGCACTCCAGATGGGAGGGTATAGGGCTCATGCCCTATGAGGAAGAGGGGCCAGCATTCCTCCAAAGGGTCTATCCATGACACTGCCTCCTGTGCTTTCTCACTCAACCCTTCCTTTCCAGTTTCCTTCTCTAACGCTTTCCTTCTCTGCTGGCCTGGGAAGGAGGGGGGGGGGAGAGAAAAGAAAACTATTTATTTATTTATTTATTTATTTATTTATTTATTTATTTATTTATTTATTTATTTATTTATTTATTTATTTATTTATTTATTTATACATGCATACCCCACCCATATAGACTGAAGTCTACTCTGGGCCGCGGCTCCTGTTTCAGCTGCTCTTTTACAGCTGGCTGGAGCAGGCAGAAAGAAGAGCTCCACTATTTGTGGCCTACCCCTCTGAAATACCACCCAAAGCAACAAAGTCTGATTCATTGGGCCATCACAAGAAAGATAGTGGTGGTGGCAGTGGCTGCTGCAGCAATTGTCTGGGAAGCATCGCACAGTTTGCTCTGGGAGGTTGTGCAGAAGTATAACCTGCTGTGGAAAAGTCAGATCTGCAGACATATTCCCAAATTATTTTTATAGGGAGACAAAGAGAACCAGTGGTGGGGAGGAGGGAGTCACAGGTTTCTTAGATATAATAAAAAGGGGCCATGACAGGAAAAATGTTGGGAAACGCTGGGCTCAATGCATAGGTCTGATAATTAAGATTTTTCATCATTTTATTTATTTATTTATTTATTTATTTATTTATTTATTTATTTATTTATTTATTTATTTATTTATTTATTTATTTATTTATTTATACCCCACCTATCTGGACTACCAGACCATTTTGTTAGTACAGTACTAGTATGCTGGATCCTAAAATAAACCAGGCAAGGATTACAGTAACTAGGTAAAGTCTTAGAAGCGTAGAAGCAAAGTTTCCCTCAGGAAGTGAATATATGTGATAATTTATGGCAGGGAAGGGGAAAAGATACTTACATGATGATTTTCCCTTTTCATTTTTCTCTACTGCCATTCTCTTTTAATGTTGTACCAAAAGATGTGATTTATCTTTGAGTGCAGACTAAAGAAATAGCTAATGATTCTTTAGGAAGCACTTCAGTAGAAGTCCGACCATCCTCGGAATAAGGTAATGAAAGAAAAGCTCACCTGTGGAAGAATAGTAGGAAGTGGTAACCTTATGATGATTTTTCTTATGATTTAATCCACTTCTGTTCTCTGCCAACTGACTGACATTCTGGGAGTTTAACTTCTGTCCTACTGGGTTGGGCCACGACTAACACAGCATCCCAGTTCAGACATAACAATCTTGGTGTGAAAATAACCCATGGTTAATAGACTAAGAACTAATAAAATACCCATGTGTTTTCTTCTGCCTGTTTTCCTGTTGTAATTCTATGGTTTCTGAGATCATGGTTTACTGTTACTTGTGAACCTGGAAACTTTGGTTTAATCTTCGGCAGGAAATTCCACAAGAGATGAAAATAGGATGAGATCCTGGTTTTACATCCCAGATTGATGAAGGAGACTAACCACAACAGTAGTACCTCGATTTACATATCAATGCATTCTCCAAAAAGTTACATAAAGCAAAAATTATGTTAACCAAAAAGTAGATTGCCATAGGAATGGGGACAGCACTATAAACCTCCAGGCACAATGCATCCTGGGGAAACGTCCTTCACAAACAGAAAAAACCGGGGAAAACGTAAACTGAGGCATTATTTTCTATGGATTTTCATTCATAAACTAAAAATTACGTTAACCGAGGCATTTGTAAATTGAGGTACTACTGTATTCCTAATTTATATGCAACATAAGTGAAATTTAAGAAACCACTGAAGTACCAAATTGTGGTATGAAAGAAGAGAGAGGAAAGTAGACCTTTAGTCTAGATGGGCAGGATAGAAATCCAATAAATAAATAAATAAATAAATAAATAAATAAATAAATAAATAAATAAATAAATAAATAAATAAATAAATAAAAGCATCAGTTGTTCACAATGTCACAAAGCATGGCTTATTACAGTGAAAATTACCCCATATAAATTGTATCAATATTTCATGGTGACAAGATTGAATTATCCTTAAAAAAATACACCTTGGGATCCCAACTGAGGTACTGTATACAGTTGTTGCCGTATACCTCATGCTTGTTTAGATTAGTTTATCTGATGTACAGTTTCCTTTCAATGTGGCTCTTGTTATGTTTGCTGTCCTGCAAGAACAATTATTTGTCCTTATGAACTGAGTATTGTTCTCCTGTTCTGGGTAAATGATGATAACCATCACTGCATTGTTTTGAAAACTTGTATATGAAATGATTCAGATAAAAAGAGAGTTTATGTTTACTCTTTTAAAAATTAGCCAAATAGAAAGTTTTTAATATGTATATAAACTTGGTGAGGAAAGAAAAAATAGTTGTTTGAAAAGAGAAAATATGAATCTTGGCATTGCTTGATGGTTCTTAATTATGACAATAGCTACTGTGTAAAAATATTTGTTACTGAACTCCACTAAGATCATCTTTGCATTTAGACTTCCATGAATGTTACATATTTTTTTTGCAAAATGCATTATTTAAATAAAAAAGCAAAGTTTTATTTAGCTTCTTCATTTACACTTCTGAGCCTTTCTGTGAACTTGGAATGAAGAATGTATTTATAACACAAAACATGAGCTTGGCCCAATTTCCTGATTGGTTCCCAAACAAAGGTGAGACATTTCCCTGCACCTGGCAGTTACACAGAACCAAGACTGAGAACACAGCTAGGTAGAAATACTGTGTTATTTAAAACTTAAATAAGAATTTACGTCAGGCAGAATTCACAATATTGTTAATGAAGCCTCTGTCTTTCAAAATGTAAATTGGAAAAAAAACTTCATTTGGAAAGTATCTAGACTTTTCCCCCCTCAACTTTTCTGTGAACTTTTTAATGATTATGAAGGATTTATACATACTACACCTTAGCATTTCTGACCTATACCCCTAGAGTATAAGGTGATGTGCTGGCAGTGGTGTAGTGGTGCTAGGACTCACAAGGTTGAAGCCCCAAGATTTTTCTGACAAGCGGAAACCATGACAGCACCTAAGTAGCAGGAATTATGACATAATGCCCACTAGACCTTCCTGTTTCTTCCAAGCCTAGCTATAAACAACACACTAATTGGGAGAAAAGTTTTTTTTTCCTCCAGAATCAGAACATTGTTAAAATATATCTCTGATGAAATGCAAAGTATTTGAAGGTGGTTTGGTCTTGGAAAGGCAGTAGAGAGTAATTAACTATACAAAAAGTCTACTCCACATTTGTTTACATGAACTCAATGGACTCTTTTTGGGGAGAGAGGTCACTACAGGGACTGTCATGAAGAGTATTTTTACTTTCAATTTTACCACTGTGGGCTAAATATGTTGGCATCCAGCTGGATGCGTTGAGGCTACAAGAGTGCTGTCCTTTATAAACCATGAAAGAAAACCACAGACAAACAAGGAGCAGGAAGACAGTGAAGAATGAAGACTCAAAAAAGCAAGGAGGACACTGATCTCCTACACACACAAACTGATGTACAGTACAAGGACAACAAGACTTTGACTGAATATGATTCAACATATATTAGAGTTTATAACCATGCCTATTGAATGGCAGTGTGGGCAGTAAAGAGGACTTTACTGCCCCGATTGCTTCCTCAAGTAGTTATCCAGTAGAGCTCTTTCCAGTAGTTTAATGGTGATTATTAATATTCTCTGTGGCAAATATAGGTCCAGACCCCTTAAGGACTTACCGTGACCTTTTTGTAAAGCACAATGAGAATAAAATCTTCTCCATGGTGAGCTTAACAGATCCAGCGGAGTGATCTGACCAGTTTTGTGACTCAGTTTCAATTGTTCCAAACTGCTGATGTGGACTGATTGTGTGGACATTAATTAAATCAACCACTCTTGATTTTTTTTACTCTGTTGACTGCTCAAAACTAGTGATGTGTATGCATTTAACAAGCTGGATCCAGTTGTAAATTAGCCAGTGGTAAACAAACCACATGAGGGGTGGGGGGGCAGAATGATACCTGCTCCCATCAAGGCTGTACTGGGATCATTCCTGAAGAAACCTGCTGCAATTAGAGCAGCAGTTCTTCACAAAGACCTTCTCTTTGGGGAAAGAAGCCAAGAGGGTCACAACAAGAGATGGGACAGCTGCGGAAATTGTTGAAAGATACTGATTATCTACACACATTTCAGTCTGTGATCTAAATATGGAATTGAAGTGTGTGTGTGTGTGTGATTGGTCGTGGGAAGGTAAATACAGGCTTTCATTTGCAAGTCTGATTGTTGAGACACTTTTTATGTGAAAATGACTCTATGAAAGCAAATCACAGAGGAATTGCATTTAATTTCATGTCTTGTTTAATCCTCACTGGACACGGGGAGGTGGGGGGGGGAGAGAAGTTTGTGAAAGAGCCCGGAAAAGAGTGTGGTGTGGACAGTTGAGAGCCTGAACATTTTGAACTGAACGGTTTGTGTACAAAGGATGGGTCACAAATGGCAGAGACCTTTGAGATCTATGGGGTGTCTAGTAAATTGAGAGAGGTGTTTTCAAAGTGTTTGAAAAAAACCTACTTAAATCCAGTCTTTTCTGACCAACAGGCTTCTCCTCCTGTATATTAATATAATTCTCACATCCTCCTTTTAAACAAAGGAGAATGTGGCAGTGAACATGCAGGCAGGTTCCTTGAGACCCTTGGTTGAAAGCAGCCTGAAAATGTAGCCGTTCAAGGTTATTGCTTTCCTCAAAGCCAAACATTGCCTTTTAATAGTTCACAGTTGAAAGGCCTTCTGTCACTAACTTGTTCCATCCCCTCTGCACGTGTGTCCACACACAGGCATCCATAATGGTCCAGTTTCTCAAATGTACTCTATCTTTTAAACTCAGCAGGCCTCGTTGCTTGTCTTACCTGCTGTAGAGCACAAAGAGTGGAGCCAGAGAGGGTGGAGGTGATGACAGTGGTGTTTATCTGAGAATCTCTCTGGGGATAAGGTTGCATGGTTCGCAATTAGACAACCAGGTACTGTGTCATGGTACATCATTTCCTTCAGCAGGTTATCATTTTGAAAAAATCAGAAACCTTTTAATATACAGTATAGGCAGCTCAATCCATTGTGAATTCCCCAAGCCCCCACCCCTTAACCAGCTTAGAAGATTGGACATGATAGCATTTAACTCCTTAGACAGAAACAAGGACTTAAATTAAGCTTCTTTCGGCCCATGCTGCATATTATGCCTTGTAGCATTGTTGTATGCAATCTGCATGTACAGCAAGATGCTGGTAAAGGCAGTTGCTTCCAGTATTACTCAACCTGCTGGATTTAAAGGTCTAAGACACCATATTCTGGTGCAGTCCCCAAATTTGATGGTGTTGTCTAACCAAGGGTCTTTAAGTCAAGATGGAGGGGTCACAGATTATTAGTACCTCACCAGAGCTGGTATTTTCATCCTGGACTTTATAAGGCTTCTTACGTTTTAATCCTAACTTTGCCTGCAAGTTAGGAGTTTAGGACACCATATACAGTATTTTCCCCACTGCAATTGTTATCTTCACAACAGCCCTATAAAGTAGGCCAGCCTGAAAAACATATACTCAGTAGATTTCATGCTTAAGTGGGAAGTCTTTCCACCACTGTCAAAATACTTTTCAGTGAAATCAAGAATAAATTGCCCTGTACAAGATCTGTTTTCTATAGAGTAGTGTTAATTGTTTTGATTCATATAAATCTATCAGTGGACCTATTTCATAGATGGCACAGGAAACTCAGGCCATGGGTCATTGAAGTGAGATCTGACTCTATTAATCAGACAAAGGAAAAGAATGTCCTCAAATGAGAGCCACCGGGGAAGCAGCAAATGTCCAGTTGTTCCACCTGAACCTCCTAACCATTCTCTCTTACTCAAAGCTAAGCATGCCACATAGCCTGACTTGCATGTCTAAGCTGGTCTCTGCCACCCCAGAAGCAGTGGAGGACCACCGTCCTGTTTCCAGTGCTAATGTAAGACTCGGTTGCCAATTTCTGCATGTGGAATAAGGCATGGAACACCATCTTGCCCTTTGCAGCCAAATATCTTACGTTGGCCTTATTTGCAAGCAACAGGTATCAGAATGAAGAGACGTGCAAAGAACCATAAATACAACCATAGAAGCAGCAAAATTATAGGAGTGATGCAGAATCCATCTTGCAAGAGAAGCAAGCTATAAGAGGTTTCTATACATGATAGCAGAAAGACAAGCAAGGCAGGGCAGGGAACAGAAAATATTGTAGATCCATTGAATCAATGGGACTTATAAAGTCAACATTGTTATCCACAGTTAAGTCCTGTGGATTCACAAATCTACTATACTTGGAATTAGCTATTGCATTCTAGCCAAAATAAGTATCCAAATTTAGAACCAATGTGTAGTTTAGAAGTATTTAGTATTCATACAGTAGATGACACAGTAGACGCAGGCCATGAGTTGCTGAGGTCAGATCTGACTTATTAGATAGTGCAAGAGAATTCCCTCAAGTAGCAGGTGCTGGGGTTTAGATGAGTAATTTGCAACCAAGCGAAACCCAATGCAGGAGTAAAATGCATTATGTTCAGTGGCATTTATCTGTACAACAGAACTGCTGCCTTGAGGCTGTGTATTTTGTGAGAATATGCATCCCCAATGGCCAAAATGTTGTTGCTTAGCATAGTAAATTGCAGAATAATCAGCCCATTGATTAAATGGGGATTTGGTGAGCCGACTCTTTCAAAAGTTCAGTTGATTCAAATGGGCCTACTCTAACTATACTAAAGTGTGTTGCAGTTAGAGTAGGTCTATTTGAATTAATGGAACTTAAGGAAGAGGTGGCTTACCAAATTTCCATTGATTCGGTGGGCCTACTCTACTGCAGTCTACTATGCTAAAGAACAGGATTGTGGCAAATATGTATTTAAGTATTAATTTTGTGCATTTTAAATAACAAAACAAAACAAATTGGAAAGGTAAAAAATTTACTACAATTACAACTGAAACAGACCAAAACTAGACTGATCTGCCCAACCTGTAGCACTAGTCTATTAAGGAGAGAGATTGTGTCCTCTCAAATATGTATAGATCCCTGGCTAAAGATAGGCATGAAAACTCCCTCCAGTGAGTGCCCACTCAAAAGCAAAACCCTGCTTTCCCTGCCATGCCTACTCCGGGTGCTGCCTCTGAGTGGGCGCCCACCAGAGGAGGTGGGATGTCAAATTGCCTGTCTTCTCATAATCATTTTTCCAATTTGGAGGAACCTGTCTGTAGTATCTGACAGTAAATAACTCATAGGAGCACAGTGGTCCTTTATGGTTTGTCTGGTCTTAGCCTTTCTGTAGAAACTACAGTCCATTCAGAATGCATTCCTCCTTGTTTTTCAACATTTGTTTCATAGGTTTTAGGCTGTGGGCGTGTTATGTTTGTTGGTTTTTAATTCTATACATTTATATTCCAACAACTTCAAAGGGCTTCAAAGCAGACATGCGGTTCTGAGATGATGATGATGATGATGATGATGATGATGATGATGACGACGACGACGGTCTTGTGCTACCCTCCCCATTCTGCCAGTAAGTAAGTGAGTGAGTGAGTGAGTTAATGAATGAATGAATGAATGAATGAATGAATAATCAAAACTTTAAAAATCACCCATTGTGTTTTATGTCTGAATTCTGACTCTCTGGATGACTTTGATATTTGTGCTTTTTTTATTCTGAGTGCTAGGTGTGTCTTATCTAGTTTTTATCTTATTTCCTGTCAATTACATCTCCTGAACTGTATTGTAGGCTTTGTTTCCCAGATGCTATTCTTGGTTGGTGCTTGAGTTACTCAACTACTGTATAAATAGCATGATGGTTTGATGGCATTGCATCCAATGCACACATAATCATAATTTGTCTTGCATATATACAGAGTCATAGACATACAATTCAATAAGCAAGATAATTTTATTCAATTGTAAAAAGAATAAAAAGAAGAACCATTTTGAAGAGCATGTGAGACATTTAGAAAAAGTGTTAATTGAATTGAGGAAGGCCAATTTAAGAATTAGTCCTTCTAAGTTGGCGGTTTGCCCGGCTGCGACCTTACCTAGACACGGGGGTGCTCACTACCTTAGTACTTGCACACGTAATTTCTAGATTAGACTACTGTGACACGCTCTACGTGGGGCTTCCTTTGAAGCTGATGCGGAAACCTCAAGTGGTGCAGAATGCGGCGGCCAGACTCCTTACTGGAGTGAGAAAATACCAACATATCTCTCCTACTCTGGCCATGCTGCACTGGCTGCCCATCCATTTCCGCATTGACTTCAAAGTGTTAATGCTTACATATAAAGCCCTAAATGGTTTAGGACCTCGATACTTGGCGGAACGCTTACTCCCAACTAGTTCTACCCGTGTCACCCACACGAGCCAGGAGGTGAGGCTGAGGAGCCTGACGCTGAGGGAGGCCTGGAAGGAAAGAACTAGAAACCGGGCTTTCTCAGTGGTGGCTCCTCGTCTCTGGAATAACCTACCTCTGGAGATTCGCACTGCACCCTCGCTGGGTACTTTTAGGAACCAACTAAAAACATGGATGTATAGGCAGGCCTTCCCTTCCAGTTAATTCCTGTACTCTTTCCTTTTTTTTCCTCTTTATTTGATTTTTTTTTTATTTTTCCCATCTTATAGAATCATTTAATTAATTAATTGTTATAATTTTTTAAAAGAACTTATTATCCTTATGTTGTAAGCTGCCTAGAGTGGTCGAAATGACTAGATAGGTGGGGTATAAATACAATAAATAAATAAATAAATAATAAAAACTAAAACTAAAGTGATTTTAAGCAATCCCCTTAAAATACATTTAACAGTTTAATATTTCAGCAAATACTTATTTTTAAAAAGCATGTATATATGTATATGTATATGTCTCTCTGTATGTTTATGCCCTGCTGACTCAACTGTTTATTTATTTATTTATTTATTTATTTATTTATTTATTTATTTAGCCACCATCTTTGAGTGCAGAATCACTGGCTGTGTTGGCTAAAATTCTGTGTTGACTGAGAATTCAATCAAATAAAACTCAATATACTATAAATGTATGATTTATAGAAACAATAATTATGCCATTATACATATGATCCGTGTGTGTGTGTGCATGTGTGTGTGTGTGTGTGTGTGTGTGCGCGCGCGCGCGTGTGTGTGTATACTCAGTCTTAATGAGTGCTACAGTATTTGCAGCACTAAAAGGCTGGAACTTCTAAATCACGTTGTTAGGATTTATCTCATGTTTCAAGGATGATCTCTTGCCCCCCGCCCCCCATCCCATGGTAACTGAACTCATTTTCAATCCTCTTTGATGGGATAAAAAGACTGTAACCTTTTTTTAAAGAACGATATAGTTTATACCTGTTTCTGTGAGTTTGCAACAATGAAGAAGCCATTCCATTCTGAGTTTTTTAATCTCCTCAGAGAGTGAAAGTAGTATTTGCTGAAATAAAAGTGCATTTTGCCAGAAATGTGATGCTAATCCTCTTAGTTTTAATGGTTTTGAAATGGTTTGTATAGGAAGGTAAACACCGTAGTTGATTAAGAGGAAGGAAGTCAATTGGCCATGTAGCAAATGTTATATGCGCCACTGTACAATAGCTCTTTATTTACACAAAGCGAGAAAACAGACTAGTCTCCTTTTTATGATCTTATTTGAAAAGTGATACATCGTCTTAGACTGCACAGTTGATAAGTGTTTGATTCCACAATCTACCAAAAAAAAGGCCAATGTGCACATTTCAAATAGAACTTGAAGTCAAACAAATACCACTGATAACTGTGTCATATCCATGTCTTATCTTCCCTTTCTATTGAAAATATTCAGATATAATGAGGTGCTTCACATTTAAAAGTCTTAAATCTTCAAAAGCTCGAGGCCTAGATGGTCTTGATATTGGCTTATTAAACTTGTCGAGAGAGTGAGTGAGAGAGGAAGAGGGGGAAAGAATGAGGAAGAGAACAAAAACCATGGTTATCAATTGCATTTAACCTTTTATTGTCCAGTAGAAAGTTTTCGTAATATGATTTATTGACCCATGTAAAACAGCGACATTTTAGCACCTCTTCATTCTTGCCCTGTTGTGAAAGTGCACTTAAAACAAATATTATTTTCTTAATAATTTCCATGGACTTCAAAAGCATGTAACAGATCACCTACACTATTTGCATGTGTTGATAGTGAAAACACAGTTATGTTAACTCTTTTGCATACAACATTGGCACCGTCTATGATCAAAATCAATGTTGACAGATGCATTTTGCCAGTTCTGTTCCAACTCATGCAAAAAGTACAACTATATAACACAAAGAAAATGTATTTGAAAATTAAGTGGAAGGTTACCTTAGTGAGATGTCCTAGATTTTTCATTAAGACAGCAGACTTTAGCGTCTTTGATCAGTAGTTTAGTGTTAATGGAAAGGGTATCACTTTCATCTGTGATGTTTATGTTAACTTTGGCCTTTCCTACAATTTGAATGGGAACCTACACTATAAAAATATATTTCTCATATTTCTAATGCTTTTCCTGATTTTATCTGAAGTTGGGAACTTCTATTAACTCTATCAGCAGCCATGACAGCTAAGCAGAACTTCAGAGTCTAGATGCATCATGCCATCAAGCAGCAGTACAGATCTTGCCCTAGCATTATATTGGATGAGATAGCTGCCTCAAGTAATAGATCCTGGGTGGTGTGGTAGGGGTATCAGTTTCAGCTCTCTTTGTAATTCTTCACTATTGGAAGATAGAACTGTGAGTTCTAGATTGCCTCCAGTACGCACACACACTCCAGGTCAGCCTACGCTATTACACATGCTGAAATAGGAACCAACAGCTTATTCAGTTTACTTCTGACAGAATGGAAGGGAAGATGTTATTCTCTAGATTGGGGTGGGCAATGCCCAGTTCTTTCAGTCTTTCCTGATAGGGCTTGGTTTCCAGCCCCTTGATCATTCTTGTTGCCCTCCTCTGAATTTGTTCCAATTTATCTGCATTCCTTTTAAAGTGCAGTGTCTAGAAATGGACACAGTAGTCTAGATGAGGCCTAACAAAAGAAAGGGAAACTAGTACTTACTTACTTACTTACTTACTTACTTACTTACTTACTTACTTACTTACTTACTTACTTACTTACTTACTTACTTACTTACTTACTTACTTACTTACTTACTTACTTACTTACTTATTTATTTATTTATTTGATTTCTACCCCGCCTATCTGGTCTACTCGACCACTCTAGACGGCTTCCAGTATAGGATAAAACAATAAAACACAAGAACATTACATAATCATTTGATACAGTTACAATAAAATAGAGTGAGAATAAAATAAGAAGGAATAGAAAAGAAATCAGGTATTGACTGGAGGGAAGGCCTGGATGTACAACCATGTTTTTAATTGGGTTTTAAAGATTCCCAGCGTAGGGGTTGCATGAATCTCTGAAGGGAGGTTGTTCCAGAGGCGAGGAACCATCACCGAGAAGGCCCAGTTTTGTGTCTTTTCCTTCCGGGCCTCTCTCAGCGTCAGGCTCCTCAGCCTCACCTCCTGACTCACATGGGTGATCCAGGTAGACCTTGGTGGGAGGAGGCGTTCCACCAAATACAGTGGTGCCTCGCACAATGATTGCTTCATACAACGATGAATTCACACAGCGATGGGTTTTTTTTGAGGAATTTCCCCCATCGTTTAACGATGTTCTCTATGGGGGAATTTCACTTAACGATGTCCCTTTTTGCTCATTTAAAAGTGTCTTAAAATGTTTGAAACATGTTTTAAATGCTTGGATTCCATAGTGCACCTTGTGAAACATGTGCAAACTTAATTTGGTTTTGTTCTGAGTCTTCATTAATTTTTGGTGATTTTTTTATTTTCCCCATTTAAATCAATTGAATGGACAGTTCAATGCATTTAAATAGGGAAAACAAAAAATCACCAAAAATTAACGAAGACTCAGAACAACACCAAATTAAGTTTGCATAGGGTTCAGGAGGTGGGCTAACGATTGCAAGCATTCAAAACCTGTTCCAAACATCGTAAGGCACTTTTAAATGAGCGAAAACTGACATCGGAAAGGGCTCTTTGATCTCCGTTTTCCTGCTTTTGAAGCTCTTTCCGATGTCCGTTTTTGCTCCTGTAAAAGTGCCTTACAATGTTTGGAACAGGTTTTAAATGCTTGCAATCGTTAGCCCACCTCCTGAACCCTATGCAAACTTAATTTGGTGTTGTTCTGAGTCGTCCTTAATTTTTGGTGATTTTTTGAATTTTCTCTCATTGGAATGCATTGAACTTTCCGTCCAATGCATTCCAATGAGAGAAAATTCAAAAAATCACCAAAAATTAAAGACGACTCAGAACAACACCAAATTAAGTTTTCATAGGGTTCAGGAGGTGGGCTAACGATTGCAAGCATTTAAAACCTGTTCCAAACATTGTAAGGCACTTTTACAGGAGCGAAAAAGGAGTTCGCAAAGCCATAGAAATGTACTGAGTCGGCTTCAATACATTCCAATGGAGGAAACATTGTTTCACTCAACAATGTTTCCTATGGTTTTTTTCACTTAAAGACGGCAATCCGTTCCAATTGGAATGGATTAACCGGTTTTCAATGCATTCCTATGGGAAATGGTGTTTCACAGAACGATGTTTCACACAACGTTGATTTTTTTGGAACCAATTAACATTGTTGTGTGAGGCACCACTGTATCGAGGTCCTAAACCGTTTAGGGCCTTGTAGGTAAGCATTAAGACTTTGAAGTCAATGTGGAAACGAATGGGCAGCCAATGCAATGCAGCCAGAGTTGGAGAAATATGTTGGTATTTTCTCACTCCAGTGAGGAATCTGGCCGCCGCATTCTGCACCACCTGAAGTTTCCGCATCAGCCTCAAAGGCAGCCTCACGTAAAGCGTGTTACAGTGGTCTAATCTTGAGATTACGAGCACATGCACCAAGACTTGGAGACTATACTTCTATCAAGGCACCATAAAATAGCATTTCCATTTTCTGGCCACTTTCCTGCCTTTAGCACAATTGCGGGATTACTTTTATCCCTGCTTTTCCTCCTCTTGCTATGCTCCACGGGGCATAGCAAGAGGAGGGGGAAAGGGATCAAAGCGATCCTGCAGCCATGCTGGCTTACTAAAGGCAGCCAGGCTGGGGGATCGCTTTGATCCCTTTTCCCTACTCCTGAGCTAAGATTTCCAGTTCTTGTTTGTTTCCTATATTTGTGGCATCCAATTGATTTAAAATATAATTCTGCTTTTCACAAATACATAAGAATGACTTTAAATATAGCTGGTCCTTTAAGACTGCTGTCATACATACTTTCAGTAAAGATTAAGTCCTGCTAAAGCCCATGTGACATATTCCCAAGTAAACGAATTTGCATCTGAATGTATAATCTGTTATCGCAATGCAAAATAACCACTGTTGTTTTATTACATGTCAGTTTCATTTTCACCATGTTGCCCTGTGCTTTAGTATGATTTTGATGTGCACTTCTTACAAACCTGAACTATGCAGGTGTTTGCCCTATACTTGACATTTTTGAGTCAAAGGGCATCTCAAATGACTAAGCAGTGATCCATTTAAACTCTGGGGTTATGTGGAATTTGGAGTGATATTTGAAGACAAGGAGGGTAACAACTAATCCTTCTACTTATTTACCACTTTCCAAGGATGTGCAGTCAGTCAATTCCTTCTGAGTAAGACTGAAAGGAAATTTGGCTTAGCTTTTTCAAAACAACCCAAGAACCTCTGTAAGTTCTAACCTTTTGGAAGGAAAGCTAAAGGTCCCCAACAGAAGACCCCTGGCCTTCATCAAATTCCAGTTCCCAGCATTCTTTGGGGAAGGAGGCATGAAAGATGCAATAAAAGACATAGTAGTAGTTTTAGACGAGGTAACCATGTTAGTCTGTGTTAGCATATGAGGCAAAGACAAAAGAAAAGACAAAAATATTGAGAACCTTAATCACTATCTGCTATATTTTAATGTGAGCTTGAAATGTCTGAAGAAGTGGACTTCTCCACAAAAGCTCACACTAAAACATAGCGGTTAATTTTTAAGGTGCCACAACATTTTTGTGATCTTTATTTTTTATTTTTATTTTATTTTTGCCTAATAAAAGACATGTAACGCAAATACTCTCTCTGTAGCAAACAGCCCCGCCCTCACCTGTCTGTCACAGCAGAACAGTGGAGTAGGAGCCAATGAGTGGATGGAAGGTGGAGCCAAGGGGGGGAGGGGGCTGGATATAAAGGCTGGTGTATGGAGTATGAGGAGAGATTCTGGTAGTGAGAGAGAGTGTGAAACTTAAAAGTGTAGTTAGAGATCTGTAAGAACGCTGAATGGAACAGAGAGTTAATAGAGTTTTAAGTTAAAGTAGAATTGATTTAAATATATGTGATTAGCAACCTGTGATTTACCTATTGAATATTAATCAGATGTTAACTTTCCTGATCTAATAAATGACTTAAGTTTTAAAAGCACACATGTCTCCATGATTAAATGGTATTAAGGCAGTAATACCTGGTGGCAGCGAAGAAAGAAGAAGGGCGAGAACCTTGTGAAGACCTGAGGGGATAGGGGTTTCAGAGGAGATTGCCACACTCTCTCAGAAAAAAAAACACACTTTATCATGTACTTACATGTCTTTGTGTGCATTTTAGAGATACAAAAAAATTAAAAAGGATTAAACCCTAAACAAGCATAGTAAGAGAGATAAAGCACACCAATGATCTCAAACTGGGGTGTGGGGCTTCGTGTCATCAGTACACTGATGACTCCTAGCTCTACATCTCCTTTTTTCCAACAACAGCGGATGCCATTTCATCCCTTCAGCACTGCTTGGAGGCCATACTGTGATGGATGCAGGAGAATGGACTGAGGCTGAACCCGGACAAGATGGAGGTCCTGAGAGTGTGTGGCCCTGCCATCCATGGTTTGGGAAACTCCCTCTCTTTTGGGGGAGTGACTCTCACCACAAAGAGTGAGGTTCAGAGCTTGGAGATCCATCTAGATCCAGCGCTTACCATGGAAACCCAGGTGGCGTCAGTGGTCCATTCCGCCTATTTCCATCTGTGGCGGATTGCCCAGCTGTGTCCCTATCTTGATGTTGGGGCACTCATCACTCTCGTCCATGCACTTGTAGTCTCAAGATTAGACTACTGTAATGCGCTCTATGTGGGGCTACCTTTGAGATTGATGCAGAAGCTTCAAATGGTGCAGAATGCTGCGGCCAGACTTCTCACTGTGGTGAAAAAATATCAGTATATTTCATCCACTCTAGTTGCCCTGCATTAGATGCTCATTCGTTTCCGCATTGATTTCAAAGTGTTAATGATGACATATAAAGCCCTAAATGGTTTAGGACCTCAATATCTAGCAGAATGCCTCCTCCCACCTAGATCTACCTGAATCACTCGTTCTAGCCAGGATGAGCAGTTGAGGGACCTAATGCTGAGGGAGGCCCAGAGAGAAAGAACAAGAAACCCGGCCTTCTCGGCTTTGGTGCTCACATCTGGAACAGTCTGCCTCCAGAGATCTGACTGGCTTCCTGGTTAGGCATTTTTAAGAGGAAACCTAAGACCTGGCTCTTTAGGAAGGCTTTCCATCCAGTCATCACTTAATTACTCTTTGCCATCTTGAATTATATTATTCATGTTGTCTTTATTTTATTACATTGCTTTTATTTTTATATCGTATTGTTAGCTGCTCAGAATAGACCTCGGTCTAGATGGGCAGGGTATAAATAGAATAAATAAAATTAAAATAAATTTTGAAGTAAAATCTGAGTTTTTGTTTGCTAAGAAAGGTAGACAAGTACATGTGGGGAGGCATTTGCTAACCAAAATAATTGAAAACAAGTTGGAGCAGATTCAATTCAGATCAAAAGCAAATCAAAAACAAAGCGGGCAATAAAACCATTAAGATTACCTTAATAATTAAGATAATTAAAACTGTCATTATAATCAGTAATCAAAACAGCCAATGGGGTAGCTGATGACAACAACAAGGGGAGTGTGTCCCACACTCTTGAGAGCCACATGGGTGTCTTTCCCCCCCCCCCATGTACGATGCTGAGAGTACTGTAGGTGACGGTACTCTCAAGAGGGTCTTTTCCGAAGATACTCACCTTCAAATAAATGTTGTGCTGTCTAAAGGATGCCTATTTTAAGGGGTAGCTGTTTATTTTATTTTATTTTATTAATTACATTTCTGTAATTAATTCAGAATGATCTGATGATAAGGCACTACTCTGGGCAGCTAAGAGCAATAAAAATATTTCAGTACTTGAAGTAACATGTTCTTGATACTGAGTATCAGCAGCCCAACTGGTTCATTTTGTCTTTACTGAAACTCCTGGGCACTTTTCAAAGCTACTGAAACTACAAAAGTAGTGTTCATTCTGAGGTCCAAGGGGTATGGTGGTGGCAGTGAGGGGCAGTTCTACAGATATTCCACTGGGATAGAACTAGACTTGCTAGGTTACTGTTGGTATGAGATCCAAACTCTTGTAAATAATATCCATAGGTGGCTTTATAATTGAATAGGCTGTGGTTTTGAGTTGAAGGAAGATCTTGGAAAATAGGTTTATTACTCCTTTCCTGTCCATTGTAGTCTGCAGTTTCTTTCCCAAGATTTGGGACCTGAAAGGGGGAATCATCATGAGACATCTGTATAATCTATTTGAGAATGCTGGGATGCTGGGGAGTAGTCAAGGCATATGAACATATCATAGATATTAGGAAATGTAGTCAACAAGTCCTGAAAGCTAAGTTTAGGAAATAAGGCCACAGGTTGTTACAAGGTCTTCAGGATAGACTCAGATACTAGAATTGGTAGCCAGCTTCTTATTAAATTCGAGTGTCACGTGTCTATTGGGGAAACTGTGTCCAACTTGATCCAATTATAGAAGACCAATTCTTACACTTTCATGTACAAAGGGCTCTTCATCAGTTAACACAGTGCATGAAAAGCAACTCATAGAGAGGATCTCTATAATTGTAGAGGTTCCATTTTAAGTGATGGGGTGGGGAGGAGAGTCTGTAGATTACTGCTTGAAAGCCCATTGTGATAAGGTTTGACACCTACAGATACACATGCCCAACCATGTTCTAAATGAGCTTTCTCCACCCCTGCACCCACTAGATGTGTCAGACCACAACTCCCATTCTCCTCAGACTATTCAATAGCTTCACTGGATAAGGATGATGGAACTTGGAGGGCACCACCTCAGGGATGACTGATCTAAGCCAATGGTGAAGCTCTCACAAACTCTTTATAATGAACAATCTGTAATCTGACCAGGAAATGAAAACGGTCTTTAACAGATTCTGTTGTGTGAACTGGTTTTCAGTACTATCAACTAGTTAAAAATATGAAGGACAAATCTCTACAAGCTTACTGAAGCTTGACTGAAAGTCAAGTATCATTATTCTGTAATTTCATCCAAGTAGTGAAGTAACTTAAAGGCTTTCGAGCATTCAGGATTCCTGTCATCTCTCCTTCATTTCCTGAAATGCAAAGCACAGATTCCTGCAGATGGCAAGCTACTTGCTTTATTTCCTCAGGTGAAAATGTGTTCTGTTCCCCTTCCATGTATATTTTACTGTTTTCTTTCTGCGTGAAAGGCTTCTCCTTAGGCAGGAAAACCATAAAATGGCATTCAGGGCTACTTATCTTATTCACCTGCTAATTAGCTATAAATTGTAAATAGTACAGTATGCCCAGAGTCATACACATACATTTCTACACACACCAAATAGATTGGTTTGTGCTTTAATTACTCCAAACAACAACACACCCAATATACTGTTGCCTCACACGAGAGCAACTATGTGTATGTGTGTTTACATATAACTAGAATCTCAAGCTGAAATCCTCTTTGAAAATGTGCTTACGGATATATACTATGATGTACTTGATGCCGACGCTTAAACAAAGATAGATCATATATCATCTGTAAACCTGGTTACAGCAGGAAATATATTTGATGGTTTTTGTGTTATTCTGTTATGATGGGTCTTACTAACAATGTCACTCTGACCTAAAAAGATGCTCATTTTATAATACCATCTTGAAATGGTTTGTGACATTAATATGGATTTGGGATTATATTTAATGAAACTGGCAGTTTAATATACACCCACCAATAAGACACATCTAGTGACAAGTGCTGCAGTCCACAAACCATACATTGAATAGAACTTGTTAATCATAAAGGTTCTACATGACTCTTGTTTTTCCAGTGATAAGAAATATTTCATTCCACTAAAAAGCCCATATTTTATTACAAAGGAGCTAGGATAGTAGTGGACAGAGTGACAGACTTGCACTCAAGACACCTGAGTTTGAATCCATATTCAGTCATGGAAACTCATAAAGGGCTGTTGGTGGTGGCATCTTTACGTATCTTGCATGAAGCTGCAAGAAATTATGCATTTCATGCACAATTGAAATGATAGTGGTTTAAGTATCTGGCTGCAGAGCCAGAGGTTGGGAGTTTGATTCCCCACTGTGCCTCCTTGAAAAATATCCAGCCTGTGTGGCATTGGGCAAGCTACACAGTCCCAGGGTAACCCCGGAAGAAGGGAATAGTAAATGACTTCTGTGTATTCTCTATCTAGAAAATCCTGAAAAAGTTGCCATAAGTCAGAATTGACTTTTCAGCACATTATTATAAATAAAAAGGAAAGAAAGGCTTAACACCTTTCAATTCTCCTTTTGAATGAGCTTTCACTAGAGATGGGCAGGAACCAAATCACAAATCAGAAAACCCCACAAACTGGACTAGTTCATGGTTGAGTGTGGGGATCCCATTTTGCCAAAATGAAACAAAGTGCTGAACTTTTTTCCTTCGTGGCACTTCATTTTGGTCAGTGAGAAGGGATGCCCGGCCATCCCTCCTCTCATTCCCCCCATCAGCTTCCTACCTTGGTTTCAAACTGCTGCCACTGCCTGCTCCCCCACCATTTCTGCCATTGTCATCGTGACAGGCAGCAGACCCGGGACTGCTGAAAGTGTGCATGTACCTACCACTCAGCTTTCAGGCAGGCACATGGACAGAAGCAGCAAGCCTGGGTCCTTGGAGCCAGGCCTGCTGCCAGTCAAGAAGGTCACGACAGTGATGGTGGAGGCTTCAAGAGAAGGTAGAGAGGTGACAGGAGTAGTGGGAGGGGTGGATGGGTGGCCATGAACCATCATGAACCACCAGTTTTCTGTTCATGCCCATCTCTAGCTTTCACCCATTATAATCTACTTAACTCAAACTGTGACTAATCCAAAAATCTCAGTGGGTCTCATAACTAAGGCCTTAAACCCAAGCTCCCCAAATCCTAATCCTACTTAATGCTTTATTTATTTATTTATTTATTTATTTATTTATTTATTTATTTATTTATTTATTTATTTATTTATTTATTTATTTATTTGCCACCCATCTAGTATTGCCTGGAGGGAAGGCCTGTTTGAATAACCAGGTCTTAAAATGGTTTTTGAAAATGTCCAGCGAGGGGGCCAAATGGATCTTGGAAGGGAGTTTGTTCCAAAGAGAAGGAGCCACTGCTGAGAAGGCCCAGTGTCTTGCTTTTTCTTTCCAGACCCCCTTGGCGTTAGGCTCCTCAGTCACCCCTCCTTGACTGGATTGAGTGGTACGGGTAGATCTAGGTGGAAGGAGGTGTTCCGTCAAGTGTCGAGGCCCTAAACCCTCAGGACTTCTGTCTTGTCCAGGTTTATCCTCAGCCCATTTTCTTGCATCTATTGCAGTACAGTCTCCAAGCAGCACTGGAGGGACAGAATGGCATCCACTGTGGTTGGAGAAAAGGAGATGTAGAGCTCTGTGTCATCAGCATACTGATGGCACAATGCCCCACATCCCCTGATGACGCCACCCAGCGGCCTCATATAGATATTAAACAGCATTGAGGAGACGGTCGAACCCTGCGGAACTCCACAATTGAGACTCCATGGGGCCAAGTCCCCCTCCCCAAGCTGGACTCTCTGAGGACATTCCTCCAAGAAGGATTGGAGCCAGGCAAATGCCAGGCCACCAATTCCCAACTCAGAGAACCTCCTCAGTAGGATACCATGGTTGACAGTATCAAAGGCTGCTGAGATATTGAGGAGGACCAACAGAGACGTTTTCCCTCTGTCGGCCTCCCTCAATAGGTCATCTAACAGGGTGACCAATGCCATTTCTGTACCATGGCACAGCCTGAAGCCCAATTGGAATGGATCCAGGGTGTTTGTTTCATCCAAATGTGCCTGAAGCTGATTGGCCACCACCCTCTTGACTACTTTATCACTATTACAAGGGCAGAGACAATATGATGTACGTAAACCTCGAAATCTTCCCTCCAGAAGCTTAGAAAGAAATACATTGAGCCTAGCTAGTGTAAAAGCCCTTATGGCTTTAAGTGACATAGTGCTGGCTAAATACGAGGAGGTTATAAAAGCAGATTTCTTAAGAAAGTTATATTTCCCTAGCTGGCCAACATGGTCCTGTAGTTCAGTGTCCCATACCCTTAACTTCACCGCTTTGATGGCATCCATGAGGCCCATTGCTATAAGTATACTGGGAGAAAAGCCAATTTTCGATATCTCTTCAGTTATATGCTTCTTTCACTCTGACTGAAAGTGATCTAGTAGGATCAGTGGGGCCAAGCCTTCTAATGAAAAAAAATCAGTTTAAGCCAGTATTTGACCATAAGGACTTTAACCCTTGCTTTAATGGATATTAACCCTGTGGCCCATTCAGTTGTTATAGGCCTGGCTGCTTTGATTAGCCAGGCCGGACAAGGGTCAAGTGATGAGGTGGTGGCCCAACAGCGGTCTAGCGCTTTGTCCACAACATCTGGCATCACAGGCTGAAAGAGATTGAGATTCACTGGGTAAGGCGGAGTGCTGGACATCTCTGTTGATCCATTGTATCCCAAAAAGGAGAAAGCTCCCGGCAGATGGCCTCCACTTTTGATTTTAAAAATGCTGCAAATTGGTCAGGTGAGATACTAGAAGGAGGCCCATCACTTAGACCAATTCTGGATAGGTTGCGAACTATACGGAAAAGTTCCACCTGCTGATTTCAAGCCTCGCTTATCTGGTCAGCGAGGTGAGCTCAACTAGCAGCCCTTATCTTCGCAAGGTAAAGGTTAGCCATGACCCTGACAATTTCCTTATTATATTCCATCGGTTTCCTTCTCCACTTGCACTCTAGCCTTCTCCTAGTTTGCTTCATCGCTCATAGCTCCTGAATAAACAAGGACACAGGCCAAGCTCTGCCTTGGAGAGGGCGTTTAGGAGTGATCATGTCAACAGCCCTAGTGGCAGCTGTAAACCAGCCTTCAACCAGAGCCTCGACAGTAGCACCAGCCAGATCTGCTGGAATCCCTCTCATGGTATCCTGGAATCCTATAAGATCCAGTAGCATTCGAGAGCGGACCATTAAAATAGGTCCTTGCTCCCTGTGAGGTGGGAGGGCCACCGAGAGGTTACATTTTATTAGGTGGTGATTGGACCATGACAAGAGAACCGACTCAAGGTCAGTCACCATCAGACCACGCTCACTCCAATTGGTGGAAAAAAACAGGTCTAGTATATGGTCTCCCACGTGGGTGGGGCCGTTAATATGTTGGGACATGTTCAAGGAAGCCATGGTTTCCAAGAACTCAAGAGCCGGACCGGAAATCTCCGCCTCCACATGGATGTTGAAATCACCCAAGACTAAAAGCCTCGGGGACTCCAACAATGCCGCGGAGACAAAGTCCATCAGCTCTGTTAAGGAGATGGCTGGGTTGCGGGGAGCACAGTAACTATTGCACCATATGTCTATTGAATTGGTTGGCCTATTCAGAGAAGAGTAGGGCAGTTTACACCTTGAGCTCTGTATTATCAATACTGATTGTAACGAATATAAGAATGAATAATAATGAATATTAATATATTTCAAACTTGGAAGATATGTGCAAAGAATACAAGATATTTTGTATTCCCGCTCCCTCCTTATAGGACTTGTCTCTGTTGCATAGAATTGATACTACACTTTTGTTTTTTAATTTGTTTATTTCTTTGAATTGCTTATTTCTTTGCTTGAAATACTTATTTTAGAAGCTTCCCAATGTGTTTAGGAGAATGAGGATTTAAAACAATAAAGGAGAAAATACACTGAATTTAAAAACATATGTTTAAAGCAGTCACAACAGTAAATGCTGTAATACTGCATATATTACTGTATGTCTATAACCAGGACTATCAATACATAATTGCATCACTAAATTATGATCAATGATACTTCTTTTGCAATGCTCGTTCTTCCATTGTTGCCATATGCTACCCGTTTGGGAGCTTATATATTTTTGTTGCTAAAACTTAGAAGCCCAACTGATTGTCTTGAGACTGAAAGCAAAATGTCAGCAAGACCTTCACTCATGCATTGCTGGTTCACTTGTACAACATCCTCAGTGAAAGATTACATCTTATAAAGTAATCTCTCTCCAAAGGACATTGCTCTTGGCTCCTTACAATTACCAATTCATACAACAATACTTATTGATGGTGATGCATAGGTACCTTGGAATCTGTGGTAAAAGGAATTTGCTGAAAGAAGGGATTAAAATACTGAGCTTGTCTGGTACCCCACGGAGTGGTTGGAGGTGGCCCTCTACGGGTTGACTGCAGTATTGCATCCAAATCTTGTGGGTCTTGGCAGTTTCCAATACACCTGGGGAAAAATGGCCACATGTTAAAACTTAGAAGAAAGTAACAGAATATAAATTGCTTTGTTGAATCAGGATATGTATCCCTTTCTGATCATAAACCCCAGAAAGCTAATGCAGCAGGTTGTAGTGCTGATAGCTGTCTGCTAATTTGGGATTCAAGATATGATGCCCAGACTGTGTTTCATAAGATTTGTCCGTTCCTTTTCATACATTTTTTCTTTGGCAAAACTGGGCAAACATTGATGTGAAATGAATTCCACAAGGACAAGAGGCTTGAAGATAGGAACTGATCAGAATTTCATTCAGTGAGGGTAGCTAAGCTGATCTGTTACTCAATCCAGATATGTGGTATAATAAGATTTGTTTAATAACTTTGTACATAAAAACTTATCAAAATTTTCAAACTTCTTCATTTGTTTCAATAGAAAGAGTTGAATCAGAACATATTCAGCCATGTATTTATTTATTATTTAGGAGACTTGTCCATTACAAAAATAGCCTTCTATAGGCAGCTGTCAAATAGCATTAGAAACAAATTAAACAATAAAACCATTACAATTTTACAGTAATCAATAAGCATAAAACAAAAAGAAAACAAGAGAAAAGATGCAAAGATTTCACCCAGCTTTTGAGGCAGATTTTCCAAAAGGCTTTTTAAAATCTCTAGCAGCTACATGCAAGGGACGTAGTGGCACTGTGGGCTAAACCACAGATGCCTGTGCTGCAAGGTCAGAAGACCAGCAGTTGTAAGATCGAATTCATGCAACGGAGTGAGCTCCTGTTGCTTTGTCCTAGCTCCTCGCCAACCTAGCAGTTTGAAAGCATGCAAATGCGAGTAGATAAATAGGTACCACCTCAGTGGGAAGGTAAAATGGCGTTCCCTAGTCACTCTCGCCATGTGGCAACAGAAACTGTCTTCGAACAGGCACTGGCCCTACGGCTTGAAAACGGGATGAGACAGCTCCCTAGAGTTGGACACGACTGGACTAAAAATGTCAAGGGGGACCTTTACCTTTACTAGCAGCTACATGATGGACCAGAGCACGCCAGGCCCTCCTGTCTTCCATTGCCTCCCAGAGCTGGGTCAAAGTCATGTTGGTAGTTTCGATGACACTGACCAACCATCTTTGCTTTCCTCTGTCGTTCCCTTCTCCTCTTGCCTTCACACTTTCCCAACATCAGGGTCTTTTCCAGGGAGTCTTCTCTTCTCATGAGATGGCCAAAGTATTGGAGCCTCAGCTTCAGGATCTGTCCTTCCAGTGAGCACTCAGGGTTGATTTCCTTCAGAACAGATAGGTTTGATCTCCTTGCAGTCCAGGGGCTCTCAAGAGTCTCCTCCAGCACCACAATTCAAAAGCATCAGTTCTTTGGCAGTCAGCCTTTTTCATGGTCTAGCTCTCACCTCCATACATTGTTACTGGAAAAACCATAGCTTTGACTTTGAGGACCTTTGTTAGCAAGGTGGTGTCTCTGCTTTTTACGATGTTGTCTAGGTTTGTCATTGCTTTCCGCCCAAGAAGCAGGTGTCTTTTAATTTCATGGCTGCTCTCACCATCTGCAGTTATCATAGAGCCCAGGAAAGTAAAATCTGTGAATACTTCCATATGTTCCCCTTCTATTTGCCAGGAAGTGATGGGGCAAGTGGCCATGATGTTAGGGTTTTTTTTATGTTGAGCTTCAGGCCATTTTTTGCGCTCTCCTCTTTCATCCTCATTACAAGGTTCTTTAATTTGTCCTCACTTTCTGCCATCAAAGTGGTATTGTCTGCATATCTGAGATTGTTGGTATTTCTTCTGGCAATCTTAATTCTTGTTTGGGATTCCTCCAGTCCAGCCTTTCTCGTGAGGTATTCTGCATATGAGTTAAATAAGCATGGAGACAATATACAGCCTTGTCATACTCCTTTCCCAATTAGGAACCAATCAGTTGTTCCATATCCAGTTCTAACTGTTGCTTCCTGTCCCACATAGAGATTTCTCAGGAGATAGATAAGGTGGCTAGGCACTCCCATTTCTTTAAGGACTTGCCATAGTTTGCTGTGGTCCACACAGTCAAAGGCTTTTGCATAGTCGATGAAGCAGAAGTAGATGTTTTTCTGGAACTCCCTGGCTTTCTCCACAATCCAGCGCATGTTAGCAATTTGATCTCGAGTTCCTCTGCCCCTTCAAAATCCAGCTCATACTTCTGGGAGTTCTCGGTCAACATATTGCTGAAGCCTGCCTTGGAGGATTTTGATCATAACCTTGCTAGCGTGTGAAATGAGTGCAATTGTACGGTAGTTCGACCATTCATTGGCACTGCTCTTCTTTGGGTTTGGGATGTAGACTGATCTTTTCTAGTCCTCTGGCCACTGCTGAGTTTTCCAAACTAGATGGCATATTGAGTGTAGCACCTTAACAGCATCATCTTTTAAGACTTTCAACAGTTCAACTGGAGTGCCATCACCTCCATTGGCCTTGTTGTTAGCCATACTTTCTAAGGCCCACTTGACTTCACTCTCCAGGATGTCTGGACAAGTTCAGCAGCCACACTATCTGGGTTGACTGGGTGCTGCATGTGTTGCTCTCAAACTAAAAGCATACGGGCCAAGGTTTGACAAATTATCAGCATGCATACAACATCAAAAAATCACATTGTGCAAAAGCATGCCAAGTTGAGTATCCCTTATCAAAAATACATGCATATAATTATTTTAAAAGTTTGTATAAATTATCTGGCTTATATTACTTTAATATTTGTTTCCATTTACTAGAGTTAATGGTTATTTTTCAATAAAAAGTGTTTGTATCATTGAAAGTTCTGTTATGTTTTGAAGACAAGGTGATGAGTAATTCAGACAACTGTATGGGTTGCTTTTTCTAAACTAAAACATCAGTATTCAGATTTAATTTCAGTGTTGGCACTTCGAAAGAAATCATTTGGTTTTGTGTCGCCGTTTGGGCACTCGGGCTCAAAAAGGTTAGCCATCACTGCTCTAGATCCTCCCCTTCCTTTTCTGCCACATTTTGAAATATAAGCATCTATAATGCTCTCTCCATCTCTAGCATTATTAATCTACTTATTTAATCCACTAATTTTCCCAGACTTTGAGACTGGGCATGAGAGGTTCCAGGTGTTTGGGGCTTTGGTTTTTTCGGAGGCCATTTTGATCTTTTCAATGACAATATCTCATTTTTTCCTCCTACTATCTCTGTATGAAGTTTGTATAAGTTATACTATATCCTTCACGAGAATGTCCAACCCTCAAATATTTCAGAAGTTTCTACTGTTTTAACCAACAACCAAAACCCTCCAGGATCTTCCTCCAATCCTTACACAGGTATTATGTAAATCAGCTTTTAGCTCAACAGTTTAAAATACATCTGTGGCAAAAATGTTCCTTCTTCTCAAGCAGCATAGCAGAGTTATTATATCTCTCAACCTCTATTACCAGAGTCCCACATAATCCAAAGAGAAAATCCAAGCTAACAACAATCACAAGCTTTCAGACCTCAATATTTGTACAGTTCCAAGCTCAATACGGTGTTCCAGAATCCAAAACAGTGTTCCACATATCGAATCAAAGCTAGGAAGAATCTTAGGCTTTCCCACCTCAATATTTGTACAGTTCCAACCTCAGTGCAATGTTTCAGAATCCCAAAAGGCTTTCCACATATCAAATCCGATATATTTGTAATCCAACCTGCTCCTTAGGCAATATAAGAGGTGTGTTGAGGCTGTCATTCAGCTTTTCCTCCAGTAGGTGTCCTTATAAACCATCGTATGTTCCTTCCATTAATCCATAAATCCAATCAACATCTCCAGTCCTGGTTTCCCCAGTTCCACAGTCCATCCTCGGTGACAATCTCTCTCTCCCCTTGGAATGAGTTAGCTTCTCCCAGTATATAATATAGCCCTTTATAGCCATAGCCTCTGAGGGGGACCTCCCAAAGCTTCCCCACCCCCAGGGATATTATACAGTTCCAAAATTTTGATGGCACAGTCTATACTGTTGAGAAATCTGGCAGTGTGATGTTGTTTTTCACTCTGTTTTCCTGACTGATAACAATTGAAGTCCAGTCCGTAGTTGTATTATTTCACCCTGGGATTATTTCCAGAATCAGTTTTTTCTGTCTCTCAATCTCTCAGTGTTCAGCCTTGACCAGCCCGCAGGCTAAAAATTAGTTTCGCTTTCTGAGGCAGCAGCTCCTGGGGAAAGCTGGAACCACCTGGTCTGGGGGTCCTTCAGAAGATGAAGGGCCAAAGGGGAGACTAGCAGAAGTCTCCCTGAAGCAGTTGGTGAGCAACAGAGGGGAAGGAAGCCGGGCAGCAAATTGATATTTCTTCCCTCTGAAGAGATCACCCGAGCACAGATCAGATGCGGGAGCCATATTGGGCCGTGAAGCTGTGCGTAACCCACCCCCTACAGAGGAGAGGAGAACAAACACATACTGCATTGAAAACTGACAACAATAAAGTAAGTTGAAGCCTTTGATTTATGAACAGCCCCATAAAGCAGAAAGGGAAACTAGAGTGCACAATATTTGGCCGAAAGAAGGGAAGAAGTGACTGTAAACTCAATTCTTTGACTCTGTTTGAGAACTCATTTTATCACATTAGCAAATGGAATGAAACAAAAAAATAATAAAAATTAAAGGAAGACAATGGAAACAGAAAAAAATGGTAGCTATTAAAATATGTACAGTACTTGGATGATAAATCCACATGTTCGCTTGAGATTCACATCAAACTGACTATCCTATGGCTGCATAAAATCATGAGCAGTTTCTATTTTATATCCTGTTTAATGGACATCTATATTCCAAACATCCTTGCTTTTTTTTTAGCAGTCTTTAGAAGAAAAGTGGGGAAAGGAGTGGTACCTAAACTTTCTTCATTTCTCCTGGAGGCTCTTCTCTCAACTGCCACACCCCACCAAAGTGCAAGAATAATGAGATCTGAAAACAGTGGGACATTTGAAATCACTTGGTCAAGATCACAATAGATAAATTCTAAGTATGGGAATTTATCTATACATCGCAACGCAACTGTTAATGTTATCAGGCCAGGAGCTTTCTATTCCAGGAAATTTTGGGGCCAAATTCTGAGGTCCCTTTGGTGAAAACAGAAAAAGTGTGTGCATGTGCATGTGCGTGCATGCACACATGCGTGACACAGTAAGCCAGATAATGTGGACTTCCTGAACTACCTCCTAAAAAAGAGGAAACATCTCTAAACACTGTCTTTTTGAGTCTGAGACCTTTGGTACCAGCTGGAACTTTGGAGGAGACTTGACCTTCAGGCAGCAGAGTTACCTCAATCACTAAATCAAACCTTTTCCATCTGCACTGCTTTCCTGGAGATTTCTCTCCCCACCTTGCATCTAGAGAAGTAGAGGGATCTGCTAAGACTTCAGCTGGTATCCAGTCAGTGCCTCAACATTTGTTAAATAAACACACCCCTGGATTTCCCTCGTACAAATGACTAGAGAGCAAAGCAAAAACAAAGTGTTCTACTTATACACTGCCCATTAGTGCTTAAAGCTGTCTCTGGGTGACTTGCAATTTAATTAGGCAGGCTATAAATTGCTCCATCAGTTTGTACCCCAGTAAAATGGGCACTCATTTTATTGACCTTGGAAGGATGGGAGGCTGATTCAACCTCGAGTCAGCTACCTGAACCCAAGATTGAACTCAGGTCAGCAGAATCTTCACTGCAGTACTGCAATTTAACCATTGTGCCACAAGAAAGCATTTCAATGAAAATGAGTGGAGGGAGACATATTTTGAAAGATCTTCTGGGCTAGTTCTCCACTTCACATCACATCTTTCTAATAAGGCTTCAGGATGCAGGAGCAGCCATTGGGCTAATATTATGCATCCTTAGAATAATGTGTAAAGAAGAAGTTTACAAGAGCTGAACAGAGCAGTTGAGGGCAGGACATTTTGATGATCATTCATTTATTGGGTCACCATAAGAGGCGTATAACAACAACAAAGATGTGTAGGATCACTTCCAGTAATAAGGATTATACCCAATTTATTGATTGGAATAAAATTTCTGAGGAAGTCTGTGAATGCTGAGTATTCACTGAAGCCACCATGGTTTATTGGAACAATTTGGGAAACGAAACAGGGTAGGGAGAATCACTGAAACATGGCAGACATGCAATCTTCTTTCCGTCAGAACCATTCCTGGTGGTAAGCAACCACCTGTCTTTTTTATGATGATGATGTTTATAACATAGAAACTTAAAAACATTAACAATCTAACAGATAATTAGCAAAAAAAACCAGACAAAAAGAAAAACTACCAGCTCCTTCCCCTTTGGATCAGATATTTCACCATCGTCTGGTCATCGAATATCTTCATGGGGATTCCAGTGAGCACTGATTCGCTATAATTTTCCCCCCTAAGCTCCAGTCTTTTTCTGGGCCCAATTATGTATCAGCTTCCAGCTTTGCTTTACAAAGTCTCTTGGTTAAGCAACCACCTGTCTGAAGCAGCCCAAAGTAAAGCTGGGCTTAACCCTCCCTTAGGCCCTACTGAAACACAGTAGGTACTGACCTCACTCTTGCAAAATACATGTGAAAATCAGATTTTTTTTGTTTATATCTGTGTAAACAAAGGCCTCATGGAGAAGTCCTGTGAACTCCTTTAAAGATTCGTAGGACCACCAACAGAATTTGAACTCCAGAAGGATCACATGAAACTGTTTATTGTTTGTAACAGCATCACAACATGATTCAGCAGTGATGTTCTGGACTACTTAACACATAACATTTTTTCTTCATCAAAATAATTTCCATTTTCATCCTCACCAAAGGAGGTGGTTACTACGTGTAGTTACTATGTGGGCCAGAGGATGTTTTGCCCCTTTCCTACCAACACTTGGGAGTGTCCTACTAATGCTTGTTGCAACACCTGGGAATAGTAGTACCCTGCTTAGTTCAAAATAAAATTCTCAATTGATACATTGTTACTGATGTTTTGTTATACATCTGTTATAAGAGTATTTTCTTTCAATAGGAATGTATGATGAGGACAACAATAATGAGTTTGTTTTCATATGCTATATGAACCATTTTGAGTAAGTACTTTATACAAATAAAGTGTATACTATCTTTAGGGAAAGAAGGCTCCATATAAAAACTGCAAAGTGGACATGTGTTTACATGTCTGCCAGATGCACTTTTTTTGAGCTATTGGGAGCTGCTTCATACATTACAGATTGTGTGAGCTCTGAAAATTTTCTATCATTAGCGTATTCATTCACTGAAGTGATTTAGCTAGAGATAAAAGGGATCAATGATTGCTAAAACCACATTCAAGAGTATTGGTTGGATGGTCTTTTTGACTAAACAGAGATAAAAGGCATTCATAATTAGCGGTAGTTCCAAAAATAGATTATTTTTTTCTGAAGAGCTTTAACTACATTCCTGAGTGGTGACCCCAGAACAACAAAATGGAATCAAAATGGAGTACTTCTTGTTCAAGCACTGCCTGAAGCAGCTGCAGAAAAAAAATAAATCTTCAGACCACCGTACAACCAAGAAATCTAGCTAAACTAATGTGTGTATTGGGGCTGAGAACTTTCTCCCCACTTTCTTAGCTTCCTAGAGCTACCCCTTCACAAACAGCTCTCTCACAAATGTAAACACTCAGCTCTCATAAATCTACATTCCCTTCATTTATGTTCCTCCTACAATACATGCATGCACATGAATTGTATGTGTCTGTTGATAAAGTTGTGTCTTATCTGCTGGTGATCTGGTTCTTAATTTAGAGGTAGTGCATCCAAAATCAGAATAATCGCATGAGTGAGGTGTGTGCCAATATTTGTTGCTCAATGGCACAAAAGGCAACTCACACTTTGAAAAGAGATGGCATGGATTTGCCTTGTCTTAAACTTTGCAGATAAAATGGCCTCATAGCAGCAAAACAGTGGAGCTCTGCCACGGCGACTGCTTTATTTTCATTGGCTTGCTGAGCATGCTTTATAAAACAAAAACAAAATAGAACCTTTGTGAAGTAACAAATGGCCTTGGGCACACCTAAACATAGGTCTTCTTCCTTAGTGTACAGGTACTATAAAGGGAATAGACAACAACAGTAAACAAAGGAACAAATTGTCCCACAGGCAACTGGCCCTTTCATGAGGTAGTGTCAGATATTTACCTCAGTCAACACCATGTCAGGAATGGCAAACCAGCCTCCATTCTAGGGAGGATCCAACTGCTATTCCAGAGGCCTACGTTGACTACTGGAGACCAGCATTGACTACTCTGTGCAACTGGTCCTGTTCTCCATAAAGAAAGGGCAAGTATCAATAGCAGTGGCAATGGTGGTGTGTTGGAGAAGATGATGCCCTGTTTTAACCATCACAGCATCAAGGCCACTGATGTTGGTGGTGTGGCAGCTCCCACTTTTATGGTGGTGGTCTGGTTGGCCCCCTTCTCCTGCCATGGCAGTGCCACATGGTGACCAGAGAGGGTGAAAATCCAGGTCTGGAAAAATTGGGTTGTTTGTGGGGAGTACAGGGAACACGTACAGCTTAACAGGAACTGTTTCTGCTTCCTAGCTCATGGAGATCCAGGTTTTTACCCCCAATCCCACAAGGGATTAGGCAGGCCCAGCTTTCACTGCAAAAATAAATCACATTTGTCCAATTCCCCCACATGGACTATTTAGGTTGGGGGATGTTTCTGGCTTGACTCTGAAAGAAAAATAACACAGAATAGGCTTCTTCTGTGATGTTGCAGTGTGAGATAGCAGGAAGTACCCAGCTGAAGTCATGTTCTTGTTCCACGTTCCTAGGTTAAGGTTAAAGGTTCCCCTTGACAGTTTTTGTCCAGTCGTGTTTGACTCTAGGGGGCGGTGCTCATCCCGTTTCCAAGCCATAGAGCCAGCGTTTGTCCGAAGACAATCTTCCGTGCTCACATGGCCAGTGCGACTTAGTCACGGAACGCTGTTACCTTCCCACCGAGGTGGTCCCTATTTATCTACTTGCATTTGCATGCTTTCGAACCGCTAGGTTGGCGGGAGCTGGGACAAGCGACGGGCGCTCACTCCGTCGCGTGGATTCGATCTTACAACTGCTTGGTCTTCTGACCCTGCAGCACAGGCTTCTGCGGTTTAGCCCGCAGCGCCACCCACGTTCCTAGACATAGTAATAAAGACGTGAAGTGTATGTGTGTGTGGGGGGGGAAGAGACATTTTCAGTGATGTTGCATGTTTTACTATGCTGACTCACCAAGATTTCCATGTGCATAAGTGAGATTTTTCAGCTTCTTATGAAATTTCCCATTTATTCTAACCCCCATTTTTTGCTTCTCTTTTTGCATAAGAAACTGCCAAATTTAATGGGATGGATTTATATTATTTTATTAATTTACACCTATTTTCATTCTTTTACAAAGCTTGCAAGCCACCTTGAGCCCTATCTTTTAATGGAAAAATTGGGTATATGTTTGTTTAAAAAAATCTGCACAGCGCAATGCCCTTTCTGGAGATCCTTGTCAGGAAATACACTACACTGCACATCAACTGTAATAATTCTGTGCCATTTGGTATTACTTTGGGGAAAATAAACCTTCTGAGTAAGCCCACATATGCTCTCCCTATCTGTTTTAATAATACCCATGCTTAAATTCATGCATGTCAAAGCATAATTCTAAAGCTGCGCAATTAAATCTGGCAGTTTTTAAAAAACAAATTTACCATGGTTGTAATTACCCTCCTCCTCCTTTATCAGTTAACACAAGAGTGCAATGACCCTCGGCATATAACTTTTTATTTGATGTGTTCAGGCCCTTTGGTTCTCTCCTGTCTCTCTGTGCTGTATTTGTTGTAGCATTTATGCCTGCCATCTTCTTTCAGTGCCATCCCGGTGTATGCATGAGCGTGTGTGTAACTAGAGGGGAGCAAAGCAGTGTGCCTGCTAAAATAACAATATCATGTAAATTGGATATCGTACCTGTAGGCACTGGAAGCTATCTCTCACTCTGACCCTTTGCTAGCCTGACCATTTTCTCCCTTGTCCTATATTTTGCCCATATGCTGGAATTTGAGACAACATTCACCATTGGCTAAGTATAAGAAATGGTTTTAATGCCTCACACTGACACCTGAATCCTATCAATTTTTCTCTGTTTCATTCCTACCAGTAAGCCAACCAATTGGCTTGCGCTAGCAATTCTGGGGGAAAAATGTAATCGAGGTTCCTCTTTTCAGAAAGGTACTTCTGTCCAATTGTTTTTATCTTGAGAATACAGCTCTGAGGTCTGTTTCAAAAGATGTCCTTCAGCAGGCGGCATGAATTGCAAAATCAGTCACATAAATGGCCCACCATATATAAAAATAACCAATATATCAAGCGAGCAGGAGCCAAGCAGCAGTTAAAATAACTACTAGATCACGAACACTAAGCTTACAGTGCTGCTCAACAGACAGATACATCCTGAAAATGAAAAAGCATGTTTTTTTTAAAAGCTTGATTTATATTAGTGCTTCATTTTTTATTCAAGATATGAAACATTTTGAAAAGCATATGCTAAAAAGTTTTTTTAAATGCCATAACAGTATAAAATAACAAGTAACTCTAGAGAAGATGGGGAAATGTTCCTGTCATTTATGATTAAAAAATCCTATGGTTGAATAGAAAATGTGTTATGCAGAGCCAGCCCTATTATTAGTCAGAATGAGGCAGCTACCATTAAAAGATAGTAAATTGTTAGCTGTCCAGTTGTTTGTTAATGGCCAAATTCCTGTTGCTTAGTCTAGTAAACTGCATTAGAACATGCCCATTGAATGAATGGGGATTCCTTGTTGATTTAATGGGCCTACTCTAGTGTAATTCAACATGCAAAGGAACAGGATTTTGACCATTGCATTCTGTCAGGAATGAGGAGGGGGAATGATGGGATAATGGGCCTGATGTACCAAAATACAGATGATGACCAAAGCATTCTGGGACATGGAGCCCGGAAAAGAAACCTGTTCCTATCACTGATCAATCTATTCTTATTTTATTTATTTATTTATTTATTTATTTATTTATTTATTTATTTATTTATTTATTTATTTATACCCCGCCTATCTAGTCATTTTGACCACTCTAGGCGGCTTACAACAAATGATTCAGTTCTGGTTTTTTTTTCTATTTAGTTTTTCCAAAGTTGTTCACTACTGCCTTTCTGACAAAACCAAAACCACCCCAGCAGCATATAGCAGGTAGAAAACAATGGTCAGTATTCTCTTTGATATTTACAGGTAGGCAGAGCTCCAGCTGAAGAAACTACCATGGCAACCTGAGGCGGAGCCATTTGCCTATGACCAGGCACACAGCCAGCATCTTATCAGATTTCTGTGGCAGCTCCTGCAGTACCGTATTTCCCCAAAAATAAGACAGGGCTTATTTTCAGAGGATGTTTTATTTTTTTTTTCATATACAACAGTCTACATTTATTCAAATACAGTCATGTCATCTTCTGATTGCTGCACAATGCTGCACAATGGTGGAGGGTGGGGTTTCACTTAACTAGGGCTTATTTTGGGGGTAGGACTTATATTACGAGCATCCTGAAAAATCATACTAGGGTTTATTTTCAGGTTAGGTCTTATTTTTGGGGAAACAGGGTAGGAATTGTGCCCTCCCATGCATATGGAACAATAAAATAGCCACATCATGACGGAAACATTAAAACAACAATAAGGAATTGTTTAAATTATGCTGAACAACATTATTAACAAAATAACCCATAAGGACATGTTAAAAAATATTGGCAATGTAATGTGAATGGTGAGGGCAGAGGTTTTCAGGTATATTTATTTTTTGCAGACAAAACTCTTTCCATATTTCTCCATAAATATAATTTCTGTTGCTGTTAAACGGTTTCCCTCCCTCAGCAAGCAATGGAGAGGAACTATTTAGCTCAACTCTAGATGTTACAACCAGTTCTGGGTTCCCAGGGATGGATCCAAAATGATCCAAAGCATCACCCAGCATAAATTTAAGATACTTCCCACCCTTCCATCTTCAAAGCCTAAACTTCAGGGAGATAAAGTCTCCTGATGCTCCTGCAGGGGCTGAGAAAAAGGTTCCAAGGTCAGAGCTCTCCTCCAGTTTTGAACCTTTTCTCTCTACCTGTACTCCACTCTATGGCCAATAAGATGCCATTTCAGGACCTATCCAGGTACCTAACAATCTCAGTTATAAAAGACCAACACATTACTATTGTAGGAAATTGACATTGGTTGGCACAAATCAACAAACGATGACTTTAGAATTTTATGGAGAGGGACAGAGGGATAAACGGTATACTAGGAATTAATTGCAAGTGTGTTTGGCTCAATATTTCATATTAGATAATATTGATAATATTCTTGTCTACCAAATTATGCCACATTACATATTTACACATTGAGCTGATTTGATTTGATTTATAGCCTACCTTTCTCCCAAGTATTGGGACACAAAGCAGTTTACAGTACAGTTAAAAAAAACAAATATAATTTTTTAAAGAATGGGCAGAAGAGTCTTTAAAGACCAATGTAGACTGGTGGGTTCCCCTTTTATCACATTTATTTACATTTATTAATAACACTGGGCAAATTCCATACTCCTGGTTAGAGGCAATAGTGATACCAATCTATAAGAAGGGGAACAAAGACGAACCCTCAAATTATAGACCAATTAGCCTCCTGTCAATAGTGGGCAAGCTTTATGCTAGATATCTAAACATTAGACTAATCACATGGATTGAGGAGGAGGAGATCTTAGGGAATGAACAGGCTGGTTTCAGGAAGAACCGTTCCACTTTCGACCACTGTATAGTACTGAATCACCTCGCAGAGAAGTATATGGGTTGTCATGGGAATGGCCTGTTTGCAGCATTTATAGATCTAAAATCTGCCTTTGACTCAATACCCAGGGGAAATTTATGGGAAAAACTCTACTCTTCCTCGATTGATAAGAGGCTACTATACCTTATTAGAAGCCTCTACCAACAGACCACAATTAGGGTAAGATGTGGAGTCGATGGGAATCTATCAAACCCCATTCAGGCAGAGAGAGGGGTTCGCCAAGGTTGTATTCTGGCGCCTACATTATTTAATCTGTATTTAAATGACCTTCCTAAAAGCTGCACAGCTCCTGAATTTCACTCCCCGAAATTGGCTAAAACCAGAGTGCCTCTTCTACTATATGCAGATGACGCAGTTATCATGTCACTATCAGAAGTTGGTCTCAAATGTATTTTACGTGCATTTATGAGTTATTGCAGGAACAACCTATTAACAATTAATTTCCAGAAAACCAAAATAATGGTTTTCTCTAGACATAGTAAAGTTAAAGATTGGGTTATCGAAGGCCAACATATAGAACAAGTTAAAACATTCAAATACTTGGGAATTGTCTTCTCACGTACCCTCTCCTGGGCGTACCATAGACAAGCAGCAGTGCAAGTGGCTAATAATACAACCAAAGTTCTTAGACGATACCACTATGTCCAGGGTGGGCAGTTTATCCCTGCTGCTCTACAGATAGTCAAGTACAAAATTCTTGCACAGCTCCTGTATGGTATTGCGATCTGGATAAATGGTTTCAATTCCTCCGTTGAAAGTGTTCTGTCAAACTCACTGCGAATCCTATTCGCTATGCCAAGATGTTGCTCTTCAGCTGCTTTGCGTTTGGAGGCTGGCCTTCAATCGGTGGAATGTCAAGCCTGGTTGCATGCATTCCGATTCTGGTTGAAGGTGGTATATGCTCCCATAACCAGTGGGTATATACACTATTTACAAAAAGATGTCTTTACCAGCTCATGGCACAAGGGATTTACTAATAAATTACATCTCTTAGGCTTCTCTATGGACTTCCTCCTGAATCAGCCTTATGACAACATCAAGACAATGCTTGTGCAACGCATTAAAGACATAGATCTTCAGTACTCATTAGCAGGTGCAGACAGGACCTGCTCACCAACGTACTTTGGTATAAATTTTAACTTTCCCAAGTTACCAAATTATCTATATCAAATCAATGTACCAAGGTATCGTTTTGCCTTCTCAAGGGCTAGGTTCAATTGCTTTCCCTCAGCCTTGTTAAAAGGGCGGTTTAATAACATTCCTTATGGAGAAAGGATATGCCCCTGTGGGGAAGAAACAGTTGAGTCTCTGGCACACACCATTCTAGAATGTAGTTTATATAAGTCTGAACGTACCCATTACCTCCACCCAATAATGTCTAAATGCATTAGTATACCTCCCGCAGACTACCTTAAGTTTCTGCTGTCCGGAGAGAACCAATTAATATCACAGTCAATGGCTAAGTTTTTATTCTCAGTTTTAAGAATCCGTAAAGTGTTGTGTTTAGATGTATGATTCAAGTTTTTATTCCTGCTATCTTCTGATATCTAACTTGTTTTGTATATTTTATGTAATGTTTTTATCCTTGTATTTTTGGGTCTTTGACCGTACAATAAATTCAAGTTCAAGTTCAGAATGGGCAAAATTCTTTTTGTATAATGTTGTCATTTATAATGTCAGTAGCATTTAATTTAAGTTAAGTTAAATAGACACTTATTTTGCCCTAGGGAAGCCTTTGGGAGCCTCAGAATGTGACGATGGAGAAGCCTTTAACAAAAAAAAAAATCTCTTCTAGATTGCAGGCTGCCAAGATCAGAACACAATCCAGTGATTATTTTTTTATGATCTTCCACATCTGTCCCAAAGACTTCCCAAGGGCAAAAGGGAGCCCTAAGTAAGAAGTCTCAGAACCTGAAATATGGCGGATAGGAAGCTTTTTCATTTGTTTATATTAAATATTACTCATGTTGGATGATGACTTACGGCAGCAACCAGTGACTGAAACCAATCATAAAACATATTGTTCAGTAGTCCTATCGAAGAAACACGAACCTGAAGGGCTCTTGTGCGGGTGGCTCACTTGCTCTGGCTTGCTCCCTCTCCCATGCCCATTCTTGAACTAGTTGTGAGACTGGTCACACAACTGGACACATGATAGGCAGCCTTCCAGAGCATGGAGAGCAGCATTTACACAAGTGTCCTTTCACCTCACATTTCTACAGCAAGGCCAGGGCCACTAACATTACAAAACAGGAACAACTTAATAAGAAGAGACAGATGATTCAATGAAGACATTAGATAAGACATATGACGTGAACACTCATCTAAGCAAACTGTAGTGAAAACAATTTCAGTTCGGGCAAAAAAAAATCTTAGTTTAGGTATCACAATTACTAAATGCCATTTCCTACTAAAACAGCAAAACAAAAACAGTGTAAAAGACCAGGAAAGAAAGACTGATATTTTACAAAAGAGTGTGGAACCAGTCCTGAATATATCCACATCATGCAGTTATAGCTGTTTGGCACTACTTTAACTGTCATATGAGCTCGTAGCTCCATCCTGAGGAATTCTGGGTTTTGAAGTTTCGTGATCAGTGAGCTCTAAAACCCACTATATCATACCAAAGCACAGATCCTAGGATTCCATACGATGGTGTCATGGTAGTTAAAAGTAACATCAAAGTGGTTAGTCTAGGTACACTCTGTAGTTTCAAGAATAGTTCACTGTTTGGGAGTGCGACTGGACAACACTCTTGTGTGTGTGCATTGAGTGAGTCTCTGCAGGTGGCATTATGATCAATGTGTAGATAGGGAGGCCATTGCTGCATCACCAAAAAGAAGAACAGGCATCATCAGAAAGAGAAGGAACTGTTTCAGTAATTTTGCTTAGGCGATTTTATACACACCAATATCATAAGTAGACATTATTACTTTAAGTGGAAATATTATACAACTTATTATAAACCAGGTAACCACCTTGGGTCCCATTATTTGGAGAAGGATGGGATACAAATTATTTAAATAAATAAAGCATAGTGCTTAATAACTGTCTGAAATACCCCTATATCTTGGGTTTTTCTGCAGATCACTGAACATGAATACATGTGAAAAATAAATATTTCTGGTGTTCATGAAGATGGCAAGCATTGTCAACAACAATATGAAAATAACAAAAAAAATTAAAGCTAAACTGTCATGTTAAATAAAACAAAGAATAAATTATCCTTCACACCTCAAAGAAACTTGACAACAAATGCTGTCAGCACAACATTTTAAAATATTCTCATTAATTATTGTCACAACTGAAATATGTATATAATGTTCAATTCATAAAATAACAAATCAACAGGAAGAGTTCAAAGGATTGCAGGGAGTATCAATTCACTGTGAATTGTAAGTCTTTAGTGGTAGTGCCTTGCAAAGTGTAGTTAAATCTCATTGAGTTTCCTGAATTGTGCAGCCTATCTTTGGGGTCATATGGCCATCTAGAGGCCATACAGAGAAATGAAAATGCTGGTTTTTGGAAAAAAGAAAAAAGCCGTGGAGGGGGCGAGAAAATGTAGTACTACCAAAGTGGGAAAAATGTTTTGTTTTTTTTAAAGAGCATGCCATCAAGGTGATTCTGACTTATTGCAGAATAAGTCAGAATAACTTATTCCAGTGGTGGACAGTTTTCTTTCTTTCTTTCTTTCTTTCTTTCTTTCTTTCTTTCTTTCTTTCTTTCTTTCTTTCTTTCTTTCTTTCTTTCTTTCTTTCTTTCTTTCTTTCTTTCTTTGGAAAAAGGCCTTCTATTTTCCTTCCTTCCTTCCTTCCTTCCTTCCTTCCTTCCTTCCTTCCTTCCTTCCTTCCTTCCTTCCTTCCTTCCTTCCTTCCTTCCTTCCTTCCTTCCTTCCTTCCATGGGCTTCCCTGATTTTAGTGTTTTGGCTGTGCCTTATATTAGGTTGCCTCTTCCATTCTTCCTCCCTATCCTCAGAAATCAGAAGAATGAGAAAAGAGAGGAAAGAGATGTCCTAAATCAAGATGCAGCCACTGCAACCAACTTAAGAAATGAAGAGAAGTAAGAAATGATGAGGCCAAGGAAGGAAGGAAGGAAGGAAGGAAGGAAGGAAGGAAGGAAGGAAGGAAGGAAGGAAGGAAGGAAGGAAGGAAGGAAGGAAGGAAGGAAGGAAGGAAGGAAGGAAGGAAGGAAGGAAATGTTGTGCCATGGGAGGAAGAAGAGTTAGGTACTTGGGGATGACAAGAAGAGAAGGGAGATGGAGGAACAGCTCTAGAGTAAGGTGCAGCTGTAGAAATAGATGAGTAAGCAAAGGAGGATTTGATGGTAATGGTCTTTTAAAAAAAGATAAAAAGAAAGACAATCACACCCTGCAACCACCCTGCCTTGTCCTGTCTGTGCAGAATCCAGACCAATTTTAGAACAAGTGTCTAAATGTGGGATGGAGCCATCCACTTCCAGACCAATTGCCATTTCATCTGTAATCCGAGAGTCCATTTTCTTTGCTCTTGATCCTTGTGTGAGTTGCTCAGGGTACTTTTTCAGCTGAACAGTAATGTAAAAATGCTCATCTCCTGGTTCTCTCCATTACTGAACCCATGTGGTTACTCTACTACATATTTGTCAGGAAAATAATTCAGCCTCGTCTGACAGAAATGGAGAAGGGACTGATTTTCTAGAAGCTCCCATGTCACTAGGTTGATTGGCCATACTGTGAAGTGATACAAATGGGCAGCAACTATCGAGGAAGTCCTATTCATGGCGTAAGAAATTTTATAAAATATTTGGATATTTAAGTTTAATTTTCTCCTGAGGTTTTAGAAATCCAAGCTGATTACCAAGACCTCAGCTTTAAGGAGATGCACATAGGAACAGACATCTCAAAATATCCTGACTCCTTGTCCTCCTTATGTGATGCTTGTGTCACTGTGGCTTCTAAGCACAACAAAAGATCCGATTCAATGCGTAAATATTAGACTAATTTATCTGATTAATGTTGATGCAAAGATTTTAACAGCTGTTCTCCCAAATAAGCTCCAAATGGCCATTTTAGCATTGGTTCATATAGACCAAGTGGAAATTACTCATCATAAACAAAATATTGCTATCTTCAGACTGACAAAACATCAGAAACCCAGAGGTTGCTATTCTTTCAGGGCTGAAAAGATGCATTTGTCAGCACTGTCCTCTTTTGCCTCTCATATTTGATCCCTCTTTGGAACTGTTGGCATAATCCTAATATAGATGACTTTATTTAGTGTTCTGCAGAATTTAAGACAGTACTTTGTCCTGCTGTTCTTCTTGTCTGGTATTGAAAAAGTCAATCAATACTTCTGGATATTCGTTTAGTTATACGATCAATTAATTAAAGCCAGAGTTGATGCCAATGACAGATAACATAGCACAGCCTACATTTGCTTGACTAGCAATTTCATTGACACCCAGACGTTACTGTGTATCTTGGAATACTAATTCCTTGGAATCTCTCAGTGGTAATAAAACTAAATTTTAATAAATTAATTGCCAAAACATACTTGGATTTGAAGAGATAGGCACATCTAAATCAGACTCTGTCGGGCAAGGCCAAAACACTGAAAACATTCCTGGTATGGCTGGTAAGGCCGCACCTGGAGTATTGCATATAGTTCTGGTCACTGCACCTCAAAAAAATACATAGTGGAATTGGAAAAAGTGCAGAAGAGAGTGACTAAAATGATGACTGGGCTGGGGCATCTCCCTTATGAAAAGGGCTACAGTGTTTGGGGCTCTCTAGTCTAGAGAAAAGGCACCTGAGGGGGGACATGATTGAGAAGTATCAAATTATGCAGGGAGAGGATAAAGTGGATAGAGGGAAACCAGAACCAGGGGACAGCCACTCAAATTCAGTGTTGGGAAAGTGAGAACAGACAAAAGAAAATATTTATTTACCCAGTGTTTTCTTAGTCTGTGGAACTCCTTGTCACAGGATGTGGTGATGGCATCTGGCCTAGATGCCTTTAAAAGGGGATTGGACAGATTTCTGGAGGAAAAGTCCATTGCAGGTTACAAGCCATGATGGGTATGTATAATCTCCAGGCTTAAAAGGAAGGTACCTGAAATTGCCAGATGCAGGGAAGGGTATCAGGAGACAGGTATCTAGTCATCTTGTGTGCTCCTAGAGGCATCTGGTGGGGCCACTGTGAGATATGGGAAGCTGGGATAGATGGGCCCTTGGCCTGATCCAGCAGGGCTCTTATGTTATGTTCTTATGTTAAAATAAACATTATGGTGAATACTATTTTCTTCGAGGCTGACCTTTGTTCTCCCTGACTGCATGGTCTGAGGGGGCAGGGTTTGGGCTTTAAATGTGGCCTGGCAGAAACTTTAAGCCCTTTTCCTGAAGAGGAGCTGAGGCAGGAGGTGACCTAATGGCACACAAATTTCTGTGATTCTATTTTTTACTCTAATCTGGTAAATAGGAAAGCCAAATAGCATTGCATACACCTGGGGGGGGGGGAGGAAAGTTTTAGGAGTAGGATCAGACTTCCTCCCTTTTTTAATTAACTGACCAATCAGTTGAGATGTAGAGTGCAGAATCTGCTGCACTTGTTACACCTGTGGCATGTTTGTTTTCTTGCCAATGAGGTGCCTGGGTAGAAATGCTCTAAGTCTTAGTTGGTGGTCCTCTTGGAAGATAAGGTCCGGCAGCTGGAGGCCTGTGTTCTAATCTCCACACTCTTAGGGAGCAGGCTGGGTAGGTGCGGCTCGTCAGCCTTGGAAGGCAGCCCATTTAGGAGAAGGAAAACTCCAATTTCAAACCTCCATTACCTTGTGGCTATATCCACTGATGGAAAAGGCTTCAAGAGTTAACCTCAAGGCAAAATCCAGAGCTGGAGGCCCGGAGGCATTTCATGTCATTCTGGCAACTCCTTGCTGGAGTTTTGCTGTTATTATGGTCTTTGTGTCAGCAATACGTTCTTTAATATGAAGCTTCAACACAGAGTTTCCTGGAGACATCCAAGATCCAAGCATTGGTATCAGCTTGATTTGATCCTCATTAGACGTTCTAGCCTTCCTAGTATTACGATCACACAGTTACCAGAGTGCTGATTGTGATACTGATCACTTCCTGGTGGGTAGTAAAGTAAAACTGCAAAGAAAGAGATTATATCACACAAAAAAGAAAGGAAGACCACATATCAGCATCAGCAAGACAAAGAAAAGTGGAGGAATTTGCCCAAGCGCTTGAGGAAACCATCCTAGGATGGCTGATGCAAATGCACCTAAACACTGGGAACATTTCAAGAATGCTGTTTATAACAGCGTATTGTCCACATTTGGCAAGAACACCAAAAAGATGGCAGACTGGTTCGAAGCCCATATGGAGGAGTTGATGCCAGCCATCGAGGATAAGAGGAGAGCTCTAGCAACATACAAAGCCTGTCCTAGTGAGTACAACTTGCAGGCTCTTTGACTTGCTCATAGCAAAGTCCAACAGATTGCCAGGAGATGTTCCAGTGATTATTGCCTTCAGTTCTGCTCTCAGGTACAAATAGCAGCAGATACAGGTAACATCAAGGGAATCTGTGATGGTATGAAGCAGGCTTTAGATCCAATACAGAAGAAATCTGCTCCCTTGAAAACTGCTACAGGAATGATCATCCAGGACTGAGCACAGCAGATGGAACGGTGGGTGCAGCACTACTCTGAGCTATATTCCAGAGAGAATGTAGTAACTGAAGAGGCACTAAATAACATTGAGTGCCTGCCTGTCTTGGAAGAGTTGGACAGCGAGCCAACTTTAGCAGAAATAAAAGCGGCCTTGGATTTCCTTGCCTCCGGCAAGGCACCTGGAAAGGATAACATCCCTGTTGAATTGCTGAAGTGCTGCAAAGAGACCATCACCACCGAACTGTATGAAATCTTTTGTCTTGGCTGGAGGGAATGTGGAGTACCACAGGACACGAAGGATGCAAACATCGTCACATTGTATGAGAACAAAGGAGACAGGGGCGACTGCAATAACGACCATGGTATTTCTCTTCTCAGCATTGTAGGGAAGCTGCTTGCCTGTGTTGTGCTGAAGAGACTCTGGGTGATTGCAGACACAGTCTATCCAGAATCACAGTGTGGATTTCGAGCTAATAGATCCACCACTGACATGGTATTCTCCTCCAGACAGTTGTAGGAGAAATGTAGGGAACAACGACAGCCACTCTTTGTGGCCTTCATAGATCTCACAAAAGCCTTTGATTTGGTTAGCAGGGACAGCCTCTTTAAAATACTCCCCAAGATTGGATGTCCACCTCAACTCCTTAACATCAGCAGGTCCTTTCATGATGGAATGAAGGGCACTGCAGTTTTTGATGGCTCAACATCAGATCCCTTTGACATCCGAAGCGGAGTGAAACAGGGCTGGGTCCGCACGCCTTTGGAACTGCAACAGGTGATCTTCAGACCAGATCATATGGAAAGCTCTTTAATCTCTCTAGATTGAGAGCAAAGAACAAAGTCCAACTGAAATACATGCGGGACTTACTCTTCGCTGATGATGTAGCTGTTGTTGCCCACTCTCCTGAAAACCTCCAAAAACAATCAGCCTGAAGAAAACACAAGTCATGGGCGGGGGCGTGGACTCACCTCCCTCTGTTACAATCTCCACACAAGAATTGGAGGTTATTCATGACTTTGTGTACCTTGGCTCAACAATCTCTGACACTCTCTCCCTAGATGACAAGCTAGATAAATGCATTGGCAAAGCAGCTACCACGTTCTCTAGACTCACAAAAAGAGTATGGCTTAATAAGAAGCTAACAGCATATACCAAGATCTAGGTCTATAGAGCCTGTGTCCTGAGGACACTCCTGTACTGCAGTGAGTCCTGGACCATTCGTGCACCGCAGGAGGAGAAGCTGAACACATTCCATATGTGTTGTCTCCAACGCATTTTTGGTATCACCTGACAGGACAAAGTTCCAAATAGAGTACTCCTAGAAAAAGCTGGAATTTTTAACATGTATACATTACTAAAACAGCGACATCTACGTTGGCTGGGGCATGTCGTGAAAATGGCTGATGATCGGATTCCAAAAGATCTTTTATATGGAGAATTAGTGCAGGGAAATCGCCCCAGAGGGAGACCACAGCTGTGATACAAGGATATCTGCAAGTGGGATCTGAAGGCCTTAGGAATGGACCGCAACAGATGGGAAACCTTGACATCTGAGCATTCAGCCTGGAGGCAGGTGGTGCATCATGGCCTCTCCCAATTTGAAGAGACACTTGTACAGCAGGCCGAGGCAAAGAGGCAGTCCCGAGACCAGCAAAATCAAGGAGCTGGACAGGGGACAGATTGCATTTGTCTTCAATGTCGAAGGGTGTCACTCTTGAATTGGCTTTCTCAGCCACATTAGACGCTGTTCCAAGTCTTCCATACAGAGCACATTACCATAGTCTCTCAAGACTGAAGGATGCCTAATCTATGGTGAATACTGGCCAAAATCCCACCAGTGTCGCTATAAAATTTCTGTATGTTACCACACTTAGTTGGAGCTTAGGTGTTAGAATGTGTTAGATGAGGTACATATCTCAGTCCCATGCCTGATCCTACTCCTGATAGTATAACCCAGATGTGCTGCAGCATCTCATCAATTAGCTACAGTAATTTACTCATACACTAATAGGATTCCATCCATTATAATATTCATATTACATTATATTGCTGGCTGGGTCACTCAGTGATTTATGTCTCTAATTGCAGAGCCAGAGGTTGGTAGTTTCATTCCCAACTGTGCCTCTTATGAGTAGGGCCAGCCAGTGTAGCCCTGGGCAAGCTGCAACAGTCCCAGGGTACCCCCAGAAGAAGAAAATGGTAAACTGCTTCTTTGTATTCTTTACCTAGAAAACCCTGGAAAGGGTTACCATAAGTCATAACTGACATGACAGTACATTATGATTTTTACTGCATTATATTATTACAATGAGTATTACAGAATGGCCTAAATCCTTTTACCAGATTTATGCTTGGCTGAATCAGATAAAGGAATTGATTCCTTGAACAGAGTGGATCCCCTGATCACCATATTGCTGTTGTTGCTGACTTAAGTACGTAGCTGCATAGCTAAGGTTGGGAGTTTGACTCCCCACTGTTAATCCCAGGAGAAAAGATAGCCTGGTTATCTTCAACCAAGTTGCATAGTCCCAGAGCGCTGCTACAAGAAGGAATGGTAAACCACTCCTGACTACTCTATGCCTAGGAAACCTTGGAAAGGGTCTCTGTACATCACAATCAACTTAAGAAGTCATAATAATTGATATCTGACCACCAGGCCAAATCATGTCTATCTTGCAAAAGCTTTGCAATTTGCTCTTTGGAGGCACAAAGCACATTGATGATTATAGCTCAGGATTGGGCTATAATAGTCAATATTATGATAAAGATGAAGGGCCCCCTCCTTCATCTTTATCACCGCATCTTTCCATGTCCCACATATACCAAAAGTTGTCATATGGCAGAAATCTTCTTACAGGCATTGCTTAGTATGGTACTCACAAAGCTCTCACAGCTCCTGCTTCAGTTGCTTTTCAAGTTATGAAGTTGGATTTTTTTAAAAAATCATCCAGACATCAAGCATGCTATATTGAAATGTGAATAGTATCTGCCATACCTCTCTTTGTGGTTCTTTGTTTGATATTATTATTTAATATCTTACATAATAATACTATTACTTCTGTACCCTGTCAAATGTCATCTGTTTGCCATCACAGCAGCTCTTCTGATCTCCTGTAGTCTGCAAATTAGCTTACTTTGTTTTGTGATTGGTCACCAGGAGGTCAATAAAGGCTTCATTTGCATTCTGATAGCTCAAACATGAAGGTCACAAAAGATTGTGCTGCTGAAGCATCAACATGATTTCTTCTTTTTTCTTCTAATGATGCACTTAATTATACTGGTTATTTTGACCCTGAGGCAAATGAATATCATGGCACGCTGAAGGCTTCCCTGACTAATCAGTAGTAAAATTATACTCTGGAGGACTGCTCAGTTCCAGATGGTATTAGCATGTCACCATAGTAATTTGTATTAAAAGTAACATCATAACTTTTGTCTTAATGTAATCAGTGTGCAACTGTTTCCAGTTTTTTCATGTAGATGTGAACAGGAAGAGAAAACAGGTGGTTTCTGATTTAACTCCAAAGGATATTTTTCACAAGGAATAGCAAAAAGCTTTCAGCACAAATTCGGATCCCTCACCCTTCAATGTAGTACAATCTAGTGCAGCCAAATTTATAATCGATGCCAGCTTGGTATGTACCCAATCACAGATTCACTCCATCTAATGTCTACACCTTTCTGCACATTGTTTACAAAGTCTAAAAAGTATACATTTCTTTTCATATGCATTTTGTACAAAATTTCCCAAACTTCAAGTATTTATGCACATCACCTTCTTTGAGATACCCAAGAATGGCATTGTAAAATTCAGAGCACCACACAGGATGATTGTTAAGTCTGTTACATTCTGAACTTTAGATAAGAATGTGCAAATTGTGTCCATTTGCTTGAAAATATGCATCAAACGAAATTCCATCCCATGCTATAATTACCACAAAGCTCTGACTCCCAGAGCATGAAAGTCATTCTTCATAAATGTATTTATTCATTATTGATCTGGTTGCCAAGGACAACCTGGGAGGTTTACAACAAAATAAAACACAAAATAAAACACAAAACCAACATAAAATAATAAGCACATTTAAAATCATATAAAAATGAAAATAAACATATTCTAATGAATTAAACGTAAAAGAAAGAAAAAATACAGGTAATATACTATAGGTAAGTTGTTGTTTTGGGAGCATTAATCTCATTAACATGGATGTGTCAAACATTCACAAGTTGTCCCATCCTTGACCAAAAAGGTATCTTGATATATGGAGACACCTTGTTGAAATAAACTAGTCGTCTTCTGTGAGATATTTTCAACCTCTGTCAGAGTGAAAGGACTACCACCTTGGTCAGCAGCTGCTTTAGCAAAATAAATAAATAAATAAATAAATAAGTAGTAGTAGTAGTAGTAGTAGTAGTAGTAGTAGTAGTAGTAGTAGTAGTAGTTAGTAGTAGTAGTAGTAAAAAAATTGGTTGTTGTGGTTTTTTCAGGCTCTTTGGCCGTGTTCTGAAGGTTGTTTTTCCTAACGTTTCGCCAGTCTCTGTGGCCGGCATTTTCAGAGGACTGAGTGCTGTCCTCTGAAGATGCCGGCCACAGAGACTGGTGAAACGTTAGGAAGAACAACCTTCAGAACACGGCCAAAGAGCCCGAAAAACCCACAACAACCATTAGATCCTGGTGGTGAAAGCCTTTGCAAATAAAAAATTGCATTTTGCATCAAAACTTGTGCCAAAAAGCACTTGTGCAATTTTTTTCCCCAAAAAATAAAATCCTGAAGTGTGAAAAATGCAACAAAGCTCTCCTAACTGCAGTCCATGGAACAAAACTTTTAAAAAGTTTCATTCTCACCAGCAAAACTAAAATAGAGATTTATATACTTATTTACCACTAGCAGTACTGTTTATGAATAAGATAGTAGCTGGTAATATTGTCTTTTAGGCTTAGCAATTTTGTTTACACATTATTTCATAAACATTCATTTTGAAAGTTAATTTGGGGGCATTTGGAAATTTTTAAAATTTTTTTAATGTATTTTAAAAGAGATAGCAATTTAAAATAACTACACATAACTGAAGAGTCAGTGTGGTGCATTAGCTAAAATGTTGAATTATGACAGAGGGTACCTTGGTTCAAATCCCTTCTAGGCTGTGGAAATTCAGTGGGAGATGACAATGGTAAAACAGTGTTTGATCATCTCATTTATCTCCTTTTCAGCATTTTCCAGGTAGAGAATACTCAGAAGTGGTTACCAGTCCCTTCTTCTGGAACTGTGTAGCCTGTCCAAAGTCACACAGGCTGGCTCAACTCACAGGAGGCACAGTGGGGAATCAGACTCTGAACATCTGGCTCCACAGCCAGATACCTAAACAACTGAGCTCTCTAGCCAGCTTAGTAACCCACAAGTTACATGCAAAAGCTAACTTTTAAAACAAGCAAGTAATGGCAATAAGTGTAACTATGTCTTTAAACAGGATTAATTAAAGAGTTACTAGACGTAACCAGCGAGCAGTGAGCAGCTGACAAGTTACCCTTGCAATAAGGAGTTACAAGCAAGAGTAATGAGTTTCCTTTTCAAAAGTAGTGAATAATAAACTACTTTTTAAAACTTCCAAGCTTTGGGAATACGTACTGTCAAGATACACAAGTAGGCCAGGGAGTCTCCATTATATTGAAGAAGTCCAGGAGAACTGACAGAATCACCGTCTACCTGTCTGATGGTACAATCCAGACCAGCTAAGATGGCTGAAGGCTAGCTGACCTGACATTTAGCAAATGCACAATTTAAACTCATCCTAGCCTAGGGACGTCTACAATTACCAAGGACTATCTTGTTTCTGACCTGCCTTTGTTCTGGCATGGTGGCTGTGTGTCTGGGTTCCCAGGAGTTTGGATGTAGGAAAATTCAGCTTCTCTTTCTCTTCTCTTTGCTGGCTTTTGTCTTGTCTGATCTCAGCCAGCTCAGTAGTTGCTTTGGCCAATTTAGCAGGACACACAGATCTGATATCAGCCATTAGTTATGCTGGTACAAGAGCTTCGTGCCCATTCCAAACTCATTGTTGCCAGCATAAATTTGAGTTCTGAATTGGCCTGTAAGTCATGGCACAACAGAGTCTAATCATTTGAAAAACTAAAAAGAACTTCCAAACCAAGGAAAAGATTTTTTTTAAAAAATTAATCTTTATTTTGTCCGGGGCCACAGGATGTTTCAGAGTAAGTGCAGTATGCGCATTGAAAATATGTTTTAAAACACTTAATAGATACTTTTAAAAATCAATCTAAAATTCGAGCCACCATCACAAAAAGTCAGTATACTAGAAGAATCCACTAGGTGGTGATTGTGCTCTATGAATATACTGTAGCTTCTTTTCCCATCAGCTAAAAACTATGGAAGTATCAGTGTTGCTATTCAATAGAAATATGCATTTTCATTTATTCTACTGGTAGTCTTTAATTAAGATAATAGTTATTGTTGCCTCATGAAGGAGTGAAGTAATTCCCTGTGCTCTTAAAAATAAACAAAAGACAACAAAATTACAAAATAATCCCACCAAGGAGTTGATTCAGGCTTTGGGAGATAAAACTGTAATCTTATAAGCATATTTCTGAGAGGTCAGGCCCACTGAATTCACCTGGGCTTTCGTTCTCCAAAACTTCGCCTCAGTTTGTGCTTTGAGAGACTGAAGACATCCAGTGACTTATGTGCCAAGATGCAGGCGAATAGATCAGCAAAAAGAGTGTCCCTCTAACTCCTTCTGGATGGTAACCCTCTCTCATTGCACAAGTTTTATTAATTCCCTTACATTTTAATAGTGATGTAATGCTGGGAACTACATGTCAGGAAAGCAATAAATGAATAAAAATACACACACACACACACATTTGAATATAATTCATAATTCTAACTTAGCTAGGCTTGTATTCCACTTCTCAATGCAAATGAAAGGTTTCGATCCCTTATAGTATTTTCTGGTGCATATTTTAAGGTGAGCTGTGAGGAACTTCAGTGCTTGTTCTGTGCCAACTTCCAGCATGCTAAACCACACCCATACACCTCCCAGCC